>NW_028125174.1:0-152088 GCF_965194825.1 Balaenoptera physalus
GCCATGGAGAAATGGGAGCCTTGCTACGCTGATGGGCGGGATGTAAATTGCCAACAGCCACTCTGGAGAAGGGTACAGTGAGTCCTGAAACATCTAAAAAACACAGCTTAGAGAGCATAGGGCACTTCCATGCATGGGGGTATAAATTGGGAAAGTTAAAAATCAGCAAGACACAGGAACACCAAAGTTTAGGGCTTCTCTGTTGCCAAGGACCTCCACTTCATTCCACCTTAAATATCCCAGGAAAGATAAAAATGGATAAATAAGTGGTGGTCCTTATGTACAATGGAATATCACTCAGCCATGAAATCAATGTCCTAAGGCAAGTAGCAGCATGATGAGTGGATTTAGGTACGACGATTCTAAGGGAAATAAGTCACACAGAAAAGGACACTTCTCATAAGATATCACTTATACAGGGAAAGTAAAAACCGTTACACTTGAACTGAATTACAAAACAGAACAGAGTCACACATGCAGAAAACACACTATGGCTGCTTAACAGGAAAGGTGAGGTGGGGTGATACATAAAACAAGGGTTTCAAATGAGCTGAGATACCGTTCCATAAACCCAATATGTAATAGACAAGACCTACTCCTTGCTCAGGGAACTGGACTCAACACCCCCTATTCACCACACAAGGATATATCTGACTAGTAATAATCTTAAAACCTATGTATTGAAATCTCTCTGTTAGTGTGTGAAGTGGGTGTAAAGCGGCATAAACACAGCAGTGAAAAGCAGCTAAACCCCATTCTAAAAATAAATTACTTTTAAAACCCCATGAAACAAAGACAGTGAAAGAGAGAGAAATTCTTACACAATTCGTTCAGGGGCTGTGATGGAACCTGGATTGACCATATCTAGACCCACAGCTGGATGAGACATAAGGGTGGACACTCTTGGGGCTGAGAGGTTTGGTGAGGTTGGGTGAGTAAACGCAGACCCTTTAAAGTAATACTGCGTGGTACCCATCCCATGGGTCCCAAATCTCCAGGTTCAAGGGCATCTTCCTACATCGAAAACATGCATAGAAACCCAGAATATGGTACACCGTGTGATGGGGAAAGGTTTCTAAAACGCACCTCATTTCTCATCTCCTTGTGCTCGGGTTCGCCATTGCAGCCACTTTACTAGCAATCTCCCTACTTGGAGCATCAGCACCTTTAACCTCCTGTTCCGTACAGGTTGCAATTTGTCCTGAGGATGAATGGGAAGATGGGGAACCAATGAGAGACTAGCTGTTGGTGTTGGGACAGGCACAGGGCACTCTATTTTCCCATCAGGAAGAAGAATTAACCACAGGCTCAGCCTGCCCCCTGGAACGAGAACAGGGCCTGAAGCCATCCTGCGCTTTTACGGCCAGCTCCCAAAAAGCGAGTTGTAAAATGGAGCTTCAGGGCACTGCAATTCACAAACCTGCAGAGTTATAAATGATAACTCTCGTCCACAAATATATTGAGGGAAGGCAAAAAAGAGGATTTGAAATCAAGGCAGAATTGCAGGAAACAGATTTCAGGAGGTAGATACGAATCGCCTTTAAAGCACATGAAAAGCGGCAAAACATTGATAATGATGCCCTTGGCCAAAAAGGGCCTATGCGTTTTTTCCTGAATATATTCAGGAAAAAACGCATAGGCCCTTTTTGGCCAACCAAGCAACCTGGAAAGGCAAATCAGCGCTACAAAGAAGTCTCGCTTCCCATCGGTCAAATGGGCCATGCTGAAAAAAGGGTCAAAACCAGAAATGCAGGACAGGCCATGGAGAAATGGGAGCCTTGCTACGCTGATGGGCGGGATGTAAATTGCCAACAGCCACTCTGGAGAAGGGTACAGTGAGTCCTGAAACATCTAAAAAACACAGCTTAGAGAGCATAGGGCACTTCCATGCATGGGGGTATAAATTGGGAAAGTTAAAAATCAGCAAGACACAGGAACACCAAAGTTTAGGGCTTCTCTGTTGCCAAGGACCTCCACTTCATTCCACCTTAAATATCCCAGGAAAGATAAAAATGGATAAATAAGTGGTGGTCCTTATGTACAATGGAATATCACTCAGCCATGAAATCAATGTCCTAAGGCAAGTAGCAGCATGATGAGTGGATTTAGGTACGACGATTCTAAGGGAAATAAGTCACACAGAAAAGGACACTTCTCATAAGATATCACTTATACAGGGAAAGTAAAAACCGTTACACTTGAACTGAATTACAAAACAGAACAGAGTCACACATGCAGAAAACACACTATGGCTGCTTAACAGGAAAGGTGAGGTGGGGTGATACATAAAACAAGGGTTTCAAATGAGCTGAGATACCGTTCCATAAACCCAATATGTAATAGACAAGACCTACTCCTTGCTCAGGGAACTGGACTCAACACCCCCTATTCACCACACAAGGATATATCTGACTAGTAATAATCTTAAAACCTATGTATTGAAATCTCTCTGTTAGTGTGTGAAGTGGGTGTAAAGCGGCATAAACACAGCAGTGAAAAGCAGCTAAACCCCATTCTAAAAATAAATTACTTTTAAAACCCCATGAAACAAAGACAGTGAAAGAGAGAGAAATTCTTACACAATTCGTTCAGGGGCTGTGATGGAACCTGGATTGACCATATCTAGACCCACAGCTGGATGAGACATAAGGGTGGACACTCTTGGGGCTGAGAGGTTTGGTGAGGTTGGGTGAGTAAACGCAGACCCTTTAAAGTAATACTGCGTGGTACCCATCCCATGGGTCCCAAATCTCCAGGTTCAAGGGCATCTTCCTACATCGAAAACATGCATAGAAACCCAGAATATGGTACACCGTGTGATGGGGAAAGGTTTCTAAAACGCACCTCATTTCTCATCTCCTTGTGCTCGGGTTCGCCATTGCAGCCACTTTACTAGCAATCTCCCTACTTGGAGCATCAGCACCTTTAACCTCCTGTTCCGTACAGGTTGCAATTTGTCCTGAGGATGAATGGGAAGATGGGGAACCAATGAGAGACTAGCTGTTGGTGTTGGGACAGGCACAGGGCACTCTATTTTCCCATCAGGAAGAAGAATTAACCACAGGCTCAGCCTGCCCCCTGGAACGAGAACAGGGCCTGAAGCCATCCTGCGCTTTTACGGCCAGCTCCCAAAAAGCGAGTTGTAAAATGGAGCTTCAGGGCACTGCAATTCACAAACCTGCAGAGTTATAAATGATAACTCTCGTCCACAAATATATTGAGGGAAGGCAAAAAAGAGGATTTGAAATCAAGGCAGAATTGCAGGAAACAGATTTCAGGAGGTAGATACGAATCGCCTTTAAAGCACATGAAAAGCGGCAAAACATTGATAATGATGCCCTTGGCCAAAAAGGGCCTATGCGTTTTTTCCTGAATATATTCAGGAAAAAACGCATAGGCCCTTTTTGGCCAACCAAGCAACCTGGAAAGGCAAATCAGCGCTACAAAGAAGTCTCGCTTCCCATCGGTCAAATGGGCCATGCTGAAAAAAGGGTCAAAACCAGAAATGCAGGACAGGCCATGGAGAAATGGGAGCCTTGCTACGCTGATGGGCGGGATGTAAATTGCCAACAGCCACTCTGGAGAAGGGTACAGTGAGTCCTGAAACATCTAAAAAACACAGCTTAGAGAGCATAGGGCACTTCCATGCATGGGGGTATAAATTGGGAAAGTTAAAAATCAGCAAGACACAGGAACACCAAAGTTTAGGGCTTCTCTGTTGCCAAGGACCTCCACTTCATTCCACCTTAAATATCCCAGGAAAGATAAAAATGGATAAATAAGTGGTGGTCCTTATGTACAATGGAATATCACTCAGCCATGAAATCAATGTCCTAAGGCAAGTAGCAGCATGATGAGTGGATTTAGGTACGACGATTCTAAGGGAAATAAGTCACACAGAAAAGGACACTTCTCATAAGATATCACTTATACAGGGAAAGTAAAAACCGTTACACTTGAACTGAATTACAAAACAGAACAGAGTCACACATGCAGAAAACACACTATGGCTGCTTAACAGGAAAGGTGAGGTGGGGTGATACATAAAACAAGGGTTTCAAATGAGCTGAGATACCGTTCCATAAACCCAATATGTAATAGACAAGACCTACTCCTTGCTCAGGGAACTGGACTCAACACCCCCTATTCACCACACAAGGATATATCTGACTAGTAATAATCTTAAAACCTATGTATTGAAATCTCTCTGTTAGTGTGTGAAGTGGGTGTAAAGCGGCATAAACACAGCAGTGAAAAGCAGCTAAACCCCATTCTAAAAATAAATTACTTTTAAAACCCCATGAAACAAAGACAGTGAAAGAGAGAGAAATTCTTACACAATTCGTTCAGGGGCTGTGATGGAACCTGGATTGACCATATCTAGACCCACAGCTGGATGAGACATAAGGGTGGACACTCTTGGGGCTGAGAGGTTTGGTGAGGTTGGGTGAGTAAACGCAGACCCTTTAAAGTAATACTGCGTGGTACCCATCCCATGGGTCCCAAATCTCCAGGTTCAAGGGCATCTTCCTACATCGAAAACATGCATAGAAACCCAGAATATGGTACACCGTGTGATGGGGAAAGGTTTCTAAAACGCACCTCATTTCTCATCTCCTTGTGCTCGGGTTCGCCATTGCAGCCACTTTACTAGCAATCTCCCTACTTGGAGCATCAGCACCTTTAACCTCCTGTTCCGTACAGGTTGCAATTTGTCCTGAGGATGAATGGGAAGATGGGGAACCAATGAGAGACTAGCTGTTGGTGTTGGGACAGGCACAGGGCACTCTATTTTCCCATCAGGAAGAAGAATTAACCACAGGCTCAGCCTGCCCCCTGGAACGAGAACAGAGCCTGAAGCCATCCTGCGCTTTTACGGCCAGCTCCCAAAAAGCGAGTTGTAAAATGGAGCTTCAGGGCACTGCAATTCACAAACCTGAAGAGTTATAAATGATAACTCTCGTCCACAAATATATTGAGGGAAGGCAAAAAAGAGGATTTGAAATCAAGGCAGAATTGCAGGAAACAGATTTCAGGAGGTAGATTCGAATCGCCTTTAAAGCACATGAAAAGCGGCAAAACATTGATAATGATGCCCTTGGCCAAAAAGGGCGTATGCGTTTTTTCCTGAATATATTCAGGAAAAAACGCATACGCCCTTTTTGGCCAACCAAGCAACCTGGAAAGGCAAATCAGCGCTACAAAGAAGTCTCGCTTCCCATCGGTCAAATGGGCCATGCTGAAATAAGTGTCAAAACCAGAAATGCAGGACAGGCCATGGAGAAATGGGAGCCTTGCTACGCTGATGGGCGGGATGTAAATTGCCAACAGCCACTCTGGAGAAGGGTACAGTTTGTCCTGAAACATCTAAAAAACACAGCTTAGAGAGCATAGGGCACTTCCATGCATGGGGGTATAAATTGGGAAAGTTAAAAATCAGCAAGACAAAAGCACACCAAAGTTTAGGGCTGCTCTGTTGCCAAGGACCTCCACTTCATTCCACCTTAAATATCCCAGGAAAGATAAAAATGGATAAATAAGTGGTGGTCCTTATGTACAATGGAATATCACTCAGCCATGAAATCAATGTCCTAAGGCTAGTAGCAGCATGATGAGTGGATTTAGGTACGAGACGATTCTAAGTGAAATAAGTCACACAGAAAAGGACACTTCTCATAAGATATCACTTATACAGGGAAAGTAAACACCGTTACACTTGAACTGAATTACAAAACAGAACAGAGTCACACATGCAGAAAACACACTATGGCTGCTTAACAGGAAAGGTCAGGTGGGGTGATACATAAAACAAGGGTTTCAAATGAGCTGAGATACCGTTCCATAAACCCAATATGTAATAGACAAGACCTACTCCTTGCTCAGGGAACTGGACTCAACACCCCCTATTCACCACACAAGGATATATCTGACTAGTAATAATCTTAAAACCTATGTATTGAAATCTCTCTGTTAGTGTGTGAAGTGGGTGTAAAGCGGCATAAACACAGCAGTGAAAAGCAGCTAAACCCCATTCTAAAAATAAATTACTTTTAAAACCCCATGAAACAAAGACAGTGAAAGAGAGAGAAATTCTTACACAATTCGTTCAGGGGCTGTGATGGAACCTGGATTGACCATATCTAGACCCACAGCTGGATGAGACATAAGGGTGGACACTCTTGGGGCTGAGAGGTTTGGTGAGGTTGGGTGAGTAAACGCAGACCCTTTAAAGTAATACTGCGTGGTACCCATCCCATGGGTCCCAAATCTCCAGGTTCAAGGGCATCTTCCTACATCGAAAACATGCATAGAAACCCAGAATATGGTACACCGTGTGATGGGGAAAGGTTTCTAAAACGCACCTCATTTCTCATCTCCTTGTGCTCGGGTTCGCCATTGCAGCCACTTTACTAGCAATCTCCCTACTTGGAGCATCAGCACCTTTAACCTCCTGTTCCGTACAGGTTGCAATTTGTCCTGAGGATGAATGGGAAGATGGGGAACCAATGAGAGACTAGCTCTTGGTGTTGGGACAGGCACAGGGCACTCTATTTTCCCATCAGGAAGAAGAATTAACCACAGGCTCAGCCTGCCCCCTGGAACGAGAACAGAGCCTGAAGCCATCCTGCGCTTTTACGGCCAGCTCCCAAAAAGCGAGTTGTAAAATGGAGCTTCAGGGCACTGCAATTCACAAACCTGCAGAGTTATAAATGATAACTCTCGTCCACAAATATATTGAGGGAAGCCAAAAAAGAGGATTTGAAATCAAGGCAGAATTGCAGGAAACAGATTTCAGGAGGTAGATTCGAATCGCCTTTAAAGCACAAGAAAAGCGGCAAAACATTGATAATGATGCCCTTGGCCAAAAAGGGTGTATGCGTTTTTTCCTGAATATATTCAGGAAAAAACGCATTCGCCCTTTTTGGCCAACCAAGCAACCTGGAAAGGCAAATCAGAGCTACAAAGAAGTCTCGCTTCCCATCGGTCAAATGGGCCATGCTGAAATAAGTGTCAAAACCAGAAATGCAGGACAGGCCATGGAGAAATGGGAGCCTTGCTACGCTGATGGGCGGGATGTAAATTGCCAACAGCCACTCTGGAGAAGGGTACAGTTTGTCCTGAAACATCTAAAAAACACAGCTTAGAGAGCATAGGGCACTTCCATGCATGGGGGTATAAATTGGGAAAGTTAAAAATCAGCAAGACAAAAGCACACCAAAGTTTAGGGCTGCTCTGTTGCCAAGGACCTCCACTTCATTCCACCTTAAATATCCCAGGAAAGATAAAAATGGATAAATAAGTGGTGGTCCTTATGTACAATGGAATATCACTCAGCCATGAAATCAATGTCCTAAGGCTAGTAGCAGCATGATGAGTGGATTTAGGTACGAGACGATTCTAAGTGAAATAAGTCACACAGAAAAGGACACTTCTCATAAGATATCACTTATACAGGGAAAGTAAACACCGTTACACTTGAACTGAATTACAAAACAGAACAGAGTCACACATGCAGAAAACACACTATGGCTGCTTAACAGGAAAGGTCAGGTGGGGTGATACATAAAACAAGGGTTTCAAATGAGCTGAGATACCGTTCCATAAACCCAATATGTAATAGACAAGACCTACTCCTTGCTCAGGGAACTGGACTCAACACCCCCTATTCACCACACAAGGATATATCTGACTAGTAATAATCTTAAAACCTATGTATTGAAATCTCTCTGTTAGTGTGTGAAGTGGGTGTAAAGCGGCATAAACACAGCAGTGAAAAGCAGCTAAACCCCATTCTAAAAATAAATTACTTTTAAAACCCCATGAAACAAAGACAGTGAAAGAGAGAGAAATTCTTACACAATTCGTTCAGGGGCTGTGATGGAACCTGGATTGACCATATCTAGACCCACAGCTGGATGAGACATAAGGGTGGACACTCTTGGGGCTGAGAGGTTTGGTGAGGTTGGGTGAGTAAACGCAGACCCTTTAAAGTAATACTGCGTGGTACCCATCCCATGGGTCCCAAATCTCCAGGTTTAAGGGCATCTTCCTACATCGAAAACATGCATAGAAACCCAGAATATGGTACACCGTGTGATGGGGAAAGGTTTCTAAAACGCACCTCATTTCTCATCTCCTTGTGCTCGGGTTCGCCATTGCAGCCACTTTACTAGCAATCTCCCTACTTGGAGCATCAGCACCTTTAACCTCCTGTTCCGTACAGGTTGCAATTTGTCCTGAGGATGAATGGGAAGATGGGGAACCAATGAGAGACTAGCTCTTGGTGTTGGGACAGGCACAGGGCACTCTATTTTCCCATCAGGAAGAAGAATTAACCACAGGCTCAGCCTGCCCCCTGGAACGAGAACAGGGCCTGAAGCCATCCTGCGCTTTTACGGCCAGCTCCCAAAAAGCGAGTGGTAAAATGGAGCTTCAGGGCACTGCAATTCACAAACCTGCAGAGTTATAAATGATAACTCTCGTCCACAAATATATTGAGGGAAGCCAAAAAAGAGGATTTGAAATCAAGGCAGAATTGCAGGAAACAGATTTCAGGAGGTAGATACGAATCGCCTTTAAAGCACATGAAAAGCGGCAAAACATTGATAATGATGCCCTTGGCCAAAAAGGGCGTATGCGTTTTTTCCTGAATATATTCAGGAAAAAACGCATACGCCCTTTTTGGCCAACCAAGCAACCTGGAAAGGCAAATCAGCGCTACAAAGAAGTCTCGCTTCCCATCGGTCAAATGGGCCATGCTGAAAAAAGGGTCAAAACCAGAAATGCAGGACAGGCCATGGAGAAATGGGAGCCTTGCTACGCTGATGGGCGGGATGTAAATTGCCAACAGCCACTCTGGAGAAGGGTACAGTGAGTCCTGAAACATCTAAAAAACACAGCTTAGAGAGCATAGGGCACTTCCATGCATGGGGGTATAAATTGGGAAAGTTAAAAATCAGCAAGACACAGGAACACCAAAGTTTAGGGCTTCTCTGTTGCCAAGGACCTCCACTTCATTCCACCTTAAATATCCCAGGAAAGATAAAAATGGATAAATAAGTGGTGGTCCTTATGTACAATGGAATATCACTCAGCCATGAAATCAATGTCCTAAGGCAAGTAGCAGCATGATGAGTGGATTTAGGTACGACGATTCTAAGGGAAATAAGTCACACAGAAAAGGACACTTCTCATAAGATATCACTTATACAGGGAAAGTAAAAACCGTTACACTTGAACTGAATTACAAAACAGAACAGAGTCACACATGCAGAAAACACACTATGGCTGCTTAACAGGAAAGGTGAGGTGGGGTGATACATAAAACAAGGGTTTCAAATGAGCTGAGATACCGTTCCATAAACCCAATATGTAATAGACAAGACCTACTCCTTGCTCAGGGAACTGGACTCAACACCCCCTATTCACCACACAAGGATATATCTGACTAGTAATAATCTTAAAACCTATGTATTGAAATCTCTCTGTTAGTGTGTGAAGTGGGTGTAAAGCGGCATAAACACAGCAGTGAAAAGCAGCTAAACCCCATTCTAAAAATAAATTACTTTTAAAACCCCATGAAACAAAGACAGTGAAAGAGAGAGAAATTCTTACACAATTCGTTCAGGGGCTGTGATGGAACCTGGATTGACCATATCTAGACCCACAGCTGGATGAGACATAAGGGTGGACACTCTTGGGGCTGAGAGGTTTGGTGAGGTTGGGTGAGTAAACGCAGACCCTTTAAAGTAATACTGCGTGGTACCCATCCCATGGGTCCCAAATCTCCAGGTTCAAGGGCATCTTCCTACATCGAAAACATGCATAGAAACCCAGAATATGGTACACCGTGTGATGGGGAAAGGTTTCTAAAACGCACCTCATTTCTCATCTCCTTGTGCTCGGGTTCGCCATTGCAGCCACTTTACTAGCAATCTCCCTACTTGGAGCATCAGCACCTTTAACCTCCTGTTCCGTACAGGTTGCAATTTGTCCTGAGGATGAATGGGAAGATGGGGAACCAATGAGAGACTAGCTGTTGGTGTTGGGACAGGCACAGGGCACTCTATTTTCCCATCAGGAAGAAGAATTAACCACAGGCTCAGCCTGCCCCCTGGAACGAGAACAGAGCCTGAAGCCATCCTGCGCTTTTACGGCCAGCTCCCAAAAAGCGAGTGGTAAAATGGAGCTTCAGGGCACTGCAATTCACAAACCTGCAGAGTTATAAATGATAACTCTCGTCCACAAATATATTGAGGGAAGGCAAAAAAGAGGATTTGAAATCAAGGCAGAATTGCAGGAAACAGATTTCAGGAGGTAGATTCGAATCGCCTTTAAAGCACAAGAAAAGCGGCAAAACATTGATAATGATGCCCTTGGCCAAAAAGGGCGTATGCGTTTTTTCCTGAATATATTCAGGAAAAAACGCATTCGCCCTTTTTGGCCAACCAAGCAACCTGGAAAGGCAAATCAGAGCTACAAAGAAGTCTCGCTTCCCATCGGTCAAATGGGCCATGCTGAAATAAGTGTCAAAACCAGAAATGCAGGACAGGCCATGGAGAAATGGGAGCCTTGCTATGCTGATGGGCGGGATGTAAATTGCCAACAGCCACTCTGGAGAAGGGTACAGTTTGTCCTGAAACATCTAAAAAACACAGCTTAGAGAGCATAGGGCACTTCCATGCATGGGGGTATAAATTGGGAAAGTTAAAAATCAGCAAGACAAAAGCACACCAAAGTTTAGGGCTGCTCTGTTGCCAAGGACCTCCACTTCATTCCACCTTAAATATCCCAGGAAAGATAAAAATGGATAAATAAGTGGTGGTCCTTATGTACAATGGAATATCACTCAGCCATGAAATCAATGTCCTAAGGCTAGTAGCAGCATGATGAGTGGATTTAGGTACGAGACGATTCTAAGTGAAATAAGTCACACAGAAAAGGACACTTCTCATAAGATATCACTTATACAGGGAAAGTAAACACCGTTACACTTGAACTGAATTACAAAACAGAACAGAGTCACACATGCAGAAAACACACTATGGCTGCTTAACAGGAAAGGTGAGGTGGGGTGATACATAAAACAAGGGTTTCAAATGAGCTGAGATACCGTTCCATAAACCCAATATGTAATAGACAAGACCTACTCCTTGCTCAGGGAACTGGACTCAACACCCCCTATTCACCACACAAGGATATATCTGACTAGTAATAATCTTAAAACCTATGTATTGAAATCTCTCTGTTAGTGTGTGAAGTGGGTGTAAAGCGGCATAAACACAGCAGTGAAAAGCAGCTAAACCCCATTCTAAAAATAAATTACTTTTAAAACCCCATGAAACAAAGACAGTGAAAGAGAGAGAAATTCTTACACAATTCGTTCAGGGGCTGTGATGGAACCTGGATTGACCATATCTAGACCCACAGCTGGATGAGACATAAGGGTGGACACTCTTGGGGCTGAGAGGTTTGGTGAGGTTGGGTGAGTAAACGCAGACCCTTTAAAGTAATACTGCGTGGTACCCATCCCATGGGTCCCAAATCTCCAGGTTTAAGGGCATCTTCCTACATCGAAAACATGCATAGAAACCCAGAATATGGTACACCGTGTGATGGGGAAAGGTTTCTAAAACGCACCTCATTTCTCATCTCCTTGTGCTCGGGTTCGCCATTGCAGCCACTTTACTAGCAATCTCCCTACTTGGAGCATCAGCACCTTTAACCTCCTGTTCCGTACAGGTTGCAATTTGTCCTGAGGATGAATGGGAAGATGGGGAACCAATGAGAGACTAGCTCTTGGTGTTGGGACAGGCACAGGGCACTCTATTTTCCCATCAGGAAGAAGAATTAACCACAGGCTCAGCCTGCCCCCTGGAACGAGAACAGGGCCTGAAGCCATCCTGCGCTTTTACGGCCAGCTCCCAAAAAGCGAGTGGTAAAATGGAGCTTCAGGGCACTGCAATTCACAAACCTGCAGAGTTATAAATGATAACTCTCGTCCACAAATATATTGAGGGAAGCCAAAAAAGAGGATTTGAAATCAAGGCAGAATTGCAGGAAACAGATTTCAGGAGGTAGATACGAATCGCCTTTAAAGCACATGAAAAGCGGCAAAACATTGATAATGATGCCCTTGGCCAAAAAGGGCGTATGCGTTTTTTCCTGAATATATTCAGGAAAAAACGCATACGCCCTTTTTGGCCAACCAAGCAACCTGGAAAGGCAAATCAGCGCTACAAAGAAGTCTCGCTTCCCATCGGTCAAATGGGCCATGCTGAAAAAAGGGTCAAAACCAGAAATGCAGGACAGGCCATGGAGAAATGGGAGCCTTGCTACGCTGATGGGCGGGATGTAAATTGCCAACAGCCACTCTGGAGAAGGGTACAGTGAGTCCTGAAACATCTAAAAAACACAGCTTAGAGAGCATAGGGCACTTCCATGCATGGGGGTATAAATTGGGAAAGTTAAAAATCAGCAAGACACAGGAACACCAAAGTTTAGGGCTTCTCTGTTGCCAAGGACCTCCACTTCATTCCACCTTAAATATCCCAGGAAAGATAAAAATGGATAAATAAGTGGTGGTCCTTATGTACAATGGAATATCACTCAGCCATGAAATCAATGTCCTAAGGCAAGTAGCAGCATGATGAGTGGATTTAGGTACGACGATTCTAAGGGAAATAAGTCACACAGAAAAGGACACTTCTCATAAGATATCACTTATACAGGGAAAGTAAAAACCGTTACACTTGAACTGAATTACAAAACAGAACAGAGTCACACATGCAGAAAACACACTATGGCTGCTTAACAGGAAAGGTGAGGTGGGGTGATACATAAAACAAGGGTTTCAAATGAGCTGAGATACCGTTCCATAAACCCAATATGTAATAGACAAGACCTACTCCTTGCTCAGGGAACTGGACTCAACACCCCCTATTCACCACACAAGGATATATCTGACTAGTAATAATCTTAAAACCTATGTATTGAAATCTCTCTGTTAGTGTGTGAAGTGGGTGTAAAGCGGCATAAACACAGCAGTGAAAAGCAGCTAAACCCCATTCTAAAAATAAATTACTTTTAAAACCCCATGAAACAAAGACAGTGAAAGAGAGAGAAATTCTTACACAATTCGTTCAGGGGCTGTGATGGAACCTGGATTGACCATATCTAGACCCACAGCTGGATGAGACATAAGGGTGGACACTCTTGGGGCTGAGAGGTTTGGTGAGGTTGGGTGAGTAAACGCAGACCCTTTAAAGTAATACTGCGTGGTACCCATCCCATGGGTCCCAAATCTCCAGGTTCAAGGGCATCTTCCTACATCGAAAACATGCATAGAAACCCAGAATATGGTACACCGTGTGATGGGGAAAGGTTTCTAAAACGCACCTCATTTCTCATCTCCTTGTGCTCGGGTTCGCCATTGCAGCCACTTTACTAGCAATCTCCCTACTTGGAGCATCAGCACCTTTAACCTCCTGTTCCGTACAGGTTGCAATTTGTCCTGAGGATGAATGGGAAGATGGGGAACCAATGAGAGACTAGCTGTTGGTGTTGGGACAGGCACAGGGCACTCTATTTTCCCATCAGGAAGAAGAATTAACCACAGGCTCAGCCTGCCCCCTGGAACGAGAACAGGGCCTGAAGCCATCCTGCGCTTTTACGGCCAGCTCCCAAAAAGCGAGTGGTAAAATGGAGCTTCAGGGCACTGCAATTCACAAACCTGCAGAGTTATAAATGATAACTCTCGTCCACAAATATATTGAGGGAAGGCAAAAAAGAGGATTTGAAATCAAGGCAGAATTGCAGGAAACAGATTTCAGGAGGTAGATACGAATCGCCTTTAAAGCACATGAAAAGCGGCAAAACATTGATAATGATGCCCTTGGCCAAAAAGGGCCTATGCGTTTTTTCCTGAATATATTCAGGAAAAAACGCATACGCCCTTTTTGGCCAACCAAGCAACCTGGAAAGGCAAATCAGCGCTACAAAGAAGTCTCGCTTCCCATCGGTCAAATGGGCCATGCTGAAAAAAGGGTCAAAACCAGAAATGCAGGACAGGCCATGGAGAAATGGGAGCCTTGCTACGCTGATGGGCGGGATGTAAATTGCCAACAGCCACTCTGGAGAAGGGTACAGTGAGTCCTGAAACATCTAAAAAACACAGCTTAGAGAGCATAGGGCACTTCCATGCATGGGGGTATAAATTGGGAAAGTTAAAAATCAGCAAGACACAGGAACACCAAAGTTTAGGGCTTCTCTGTTGCCAAGGACCTCCACTTCATTCCACCTTAAATATCCCAGGAAAGATAAAAATGGATAAATAAGTGGTGGTCCTTATGTACAATGGAATATCACTCAGCCATGAAATCAATGTCCTAAGGCAAGTAGCAGCATGATGAGTGGATTTAGGTACGACGATTCTAAGGGAAATAAGTCACACAGAAAAGGACACTTCTCATAAGATATCACTTATACAGGGAAAGTAAAAACCGTTACACTTGAACTGAATTACAAAACAGAACAGAGTCACACATGCAGAAAACACACTATGGCTGCTTAACAGGAAAGGTGAGGTGGGGTGATACATAAAACAAGGGTTTCAAATGAGCTGAGATACCGTTCCATAAACCCAATATGTAATAGACAAGACCTACTCCTTGCTCAGGGAACTGGACTCAACACCCCCTATTCACCACACAAGGATATATCTGACTAGTAATAATCTTAAAACCTATGTATTGAAATCTCTCTGTTAGTGTGTGAAGTGGGTGTAAAGCGGCATAAACACAGCAGTGAAAAGCAGCTAAACCCCATTCTAAAAATAAATTACTTTTAAAACCCCATGAAACAAAGACAGTGAAAGAGAGAGAAATTCTTACACAATTCGTTCAGGGGCTGTGATGGAACCTGGATTGACCATATCTAGACCCACAGCTGGATGAGACATAAGGGTGGACACTCTTGGGGCTGAGAGGTTTGGTGAGGTTGGGTGAGTAAACGCAGACCCTTTAAAGTAATACTGCGTGGTACCCATCCCATGGGTCCCAAATCTCCAGGTTCAAGGGCATCTTCCTACATCGAAAACATGCATAGAAACCCAGAATATGGTACACCGTGTGATGGGGAAAGGTTTCTAAAACGCACCTCATTTCTCATCTCCTTGTGCTCGGGTTCGCCATTGCAGCCACTTTACTAGCAATCTCCCTACTTGGAGCATCAGCACCTTTAACCTCCTGTTCCGTACAGGTTGCAATTTGTCCTGAGGATGAATGGGAAGATGGGGAACCAATGAGAGACTAGCTGTTGGTGTTGGGACAGGCACAGGGCACTCTATTTTCCCATCAGGAAGAAGAATTAACCACAGGCTCAGCCTGCCCCCTGGAACGAGAACAGGGCCTGAAGCCATCCTGCGCTTTTACGGCCAGCTCCCAAAAAGCGAGTTGTAAAATGGAGCTTCAGGGCACTGCAATTCACAAACCTGCAGAGTTATAAATGATAACTCTCGTCCACAAATATATTGAGGGAAGGCAAAAAAGAGGATTTGAAATCAAGGCAGAATTGCAGAAAACAGATTTCAGGAGGTAGATACGAATCGCCTTTAAAGCACATGAAAAGCGGCAAAACATTGATAATGATGCCCTTGGCCAAAAAGGGCCTATGCGTTTTTTCCTGAATATATTCAGGAAAAAACGCATACGCCCTTTTTGGCCAACCAAGCAACCTGGAAAGGCAAATCAGCGCTACAAAGAAGTCTCGCTTCCCATCGGTCAAATGGGCCATGCTGAAAAAAGGGTCAAAACCAGAAATGCAGGACAGGCCATGGAGAAATGGGAGCCTTGCTACGCTGATGGGCGGGATGTAAATTGCCAACAACCACTCTGGAGAAGGGTACAGTGAGTCCTGAAACATCTAAAAAACACAGCTTAGAGAGCATAGGGCACTTCCATGCATGGGGGTATAAATTGGGAAAGTTAAAAATCAGCAAGACACAGGAACACCAAAGTTTAGGGCTTCTCTGTTGCCAAGGACCTCCACTTCATTCCACCTTAAATATCCCAGGAAAGATAAAAATGGATAAATAAGTGGTGGTCCTTATGTACAATGGAATATCACTCAGCCATGAAATCAATGTCCTAAGGCAAGTAGCAGCATGATGAGTGGATTTAGGTACGACGATTCTAAGGGAAATAAGTCACACAGAAAAGGACACTTCTCATAAGATATCACTTATACAGGGAAAGTAAAAACCGTTACACTTGAACTGAATTACAAAACAGAACAGAGTCACACATGCAGAAAACACACTATGGCTGCTTAACAGGAAAGGTGAGGTGGGGTGATACATAAAACAAGGGTTTCAAATGAGCTGAGATACCGTTCCATAAACCCAATATGTAATAGACAAGACCTACTCCTTGCTCAGGGAACTGGACTCAACACCCCCTATTCACCACACAAGGATATATCTGACTAGTAATAATCTTAAAACCTATGTATTGAAATCTCTCTGTTAGTGTGTGAAGTGGGTGTAAAGCGGCATAAACACAGCAGTGAAAAGCAGCTAAACCCCATTCTAAAAATAAATTACTTTTAAAACCCCATGAAACAAAGACAGTGAAAGAGAGAGAAATTCTTACACAATTCGTTCAGGGGCTGTGATGGAACCTGGATTGACCATATCTAGACCCACAGCTGGATGAGACATAAGGGTGGACACTCTTGGGGCTGAGAGGTTTGGTGAGGTTGGGTGAGTAAACGCAGACCCTTTAAAGTAATACTGCGTGGTACCCATCCCATGGGTCCCAAATCTCCAGGTTCAAGGGCATCTTCCTACATCGAAAACATGCATAGAAACCCAGAATATGGTACACCGTGTGATGGGGAAAGGTTTCTAAAACGCACCTCATTTCTCATCTCCTTGTGCTCGGGTTCGCCATTGCAGCCACTTTACTAGCAATCTCCCTACTTGGAGCATCAGCACCTTTAACCTCCTGTTCCGTACAGGTTGCAATTTGTCCTGAGGATGAATGGGAAGATGGGGAACCAATGAGAGACTAGCTGTTGGTGTTGGGACAGGCACAGGGCACTCTATTTTCCCATCAGGAAGAAGAATTAACCACAGGCTCAGCCTGCCCCCTGGAACGAGAACAGGGCCTGAAGCCATCCTGCGCTTTTACGGCCAGCTCCCAAAAAGCGAGTGGTAAAATGGAGCTTCAGGGCACTGCAATTCACAAACCTGCAGAGTTATAAATGATAACTCTCGTCCACAAATATATTGAGGGAAGGCAAAAAAGAGGATTTGAAATCAAGGCAGAATTGCAGGAAACAGATTTCAGGAGGTAGATACGAATCGCCTTTAAAGCACATGAAAAGCGGCAAAACATTGATAATGATGCCCTTGGCCAAAAAGGGCCTATGCGTTTTTTCCTGAATATATTCAGGAAAAAACGCATACGCCCTTTTTGGCCAACCAAGCAACCTGGAAAGGCAAATCAGCGCTACAAAGAAGTCTCGCTTCCCATCGGTCAAATGGGCCATGCTGAAAAAAGGGTCAAAACCAGAAATGCAGGACAGGCCATGGAGAAATGGGAGCCTTGCTACGCTGATGGGCGGGATGTAAATTGCCAACAGCCACTCTGGAGAAGGGTACAGTGAGTCCTGAAACATCTAAAAAACACAGCTTAGAGAGCATAGGGCACTTCCATGCATGGGGGTATAAATTGGGAAAGTTAAAAATCAGCAAGACACAGGAACACCAAAGTTTAGGGCTTCTCTGTTGCCAAGGACCTCCACTTCATTCCACCTTAAATATCCCAGGAAAGATAAAAATGGATAAATAAGTGGTGGTCCTTATGTACAATGGAATATCACTCAGCCATGAAATCAATGTCCTAAGGCAAGTAGCAGCATGATGAGTGGATTTAGGTACGACGATTCTAAGGGAAATAAGTCACACAGAAAAGGACACTTCTCATAAGATATCACTTATACAGGGAAAGTAAAAACCGTTACACTTGAACTGAATTACAAAACAGAACAGAGTCACACATGCAGAAAACACACTATGGCTGCTTAACAGGAAAGGTGAGGTGGGGTGATACATAAAACAAGGGTTTCAAATGAGCTGAGATACCGTTCCATAAACCCAATATGTAATAGACAAGACCTACTCCTTGCTCAGGGAACTGGACTCAACACCCCCTATTCACCACACAAGGATATATCTGACTAGTAATAATCTTAAAACCTATGTATTGAAATCTCTCTGTTAGTGTGTGAAGTGGGTGTAAAGCGGCATAAACACAGCAGTGAAAAGCAGCTAAACCCCATTCTAAAAATAAATTACTTTTAAAACCCCATGAAACAAAGACAGTGAAAGAGAGAGAAATTCTTACACAATTCGTTCAGGGGCTGTGATGGAACCTGGATTGACCATATCTAGACCCACAGCTGGATGAGACATAAGGGTGGACACTCTTGGGGCTGAGAGGTTTGGTGAGGTTGGGTGAGTAAACGCAGACCCTTTAAAGTAATACTGCGTGGTACCCATCCCATGGGTCCCAAATCTCCAGGTTCAAGGGCATCTTCCTACATCGAAAACATGCATAGAAACCCAGAATATGGTACACCGTGTGATGGGGAAAGGTTTCTAAAACGCACCTCATTTCTCATCTCCTTGTGCTCGGGTTCGCCATTGCAGCCACTTTACTAGCAATCTCCCTACTTGGAGCATCAGCACCTTTAACCTCCTGTTCCGTACAGGTTGCAATTTGTCCTGAGGATGAATGGGAAGATGGGGAACCAATGAGAGACTAGCTGTTGGTGTTGGGACAGGCACAGGGCACTCTATTTTCCCATCAGGAAGAAGAATTAACCACAGGCTCAGCCTGCCCCCTGGAACGAGAACAGGGCCTGAAGCCATCCTGCGCTTTTACGGCCAGCTCCCAAAAAGCGAGTTGTAAAATGGAGCTTCAGGGCACTGCAATTCACAAACCTGCAGAGTTATAAATGATAACTCTCGTCCACAAATATATTGAGGGAAGGCAAAAAAGAGGATTTGAAATCAAGGCAGAATTGCAGGAAACAGATTTCAGGAGGTAGATACGAATCGCCTTTAAAGCACATGAAAAGCGGCAAAACATTGATAATGATGCCCTTGGCCAAAAAGGGCCTATGCGTTTTTTCCTGAATATATTCAGGAAAAAACGCATACGCCCTTTTTGGCCAACCAAGCAACTTGGAAAGGCAAATCAGCGCTACAAAGAAGTCTCGCTTCCCATCGGTCAAATGGGCCATGCTGAAAAAAGGGTCAAAACCAGAAATGCAGGACAGGCCATGGAGAAATGGGAGCCTTGCTACGCTGATGGGCGGGATGTAAATTGCCAACAGCCACTCTGGAGAAGGGTACAGTGAGTCCTGAAACATCTAAAAAACACAGCTTAGAGAGCATAGGGCACTTCCATGCATGGGGGTATAAATTGGGAAAGTTAAAAATCAGCAAGACACAGGAACACCAAAGTTTAGGGCTTCTCTGTTGCCAAGGACCTCCACTTCATTCCACCTTAAATATCCCAGGAAAGATAAAAATGGATAAATAAGTGGTGGTCCTTATGTACAATGGAATATCACTCAGCCATGAAATCAATGTCCTAAGGCAAGTAGCAGCATGATGAGTGGATTTAGGTACGACGATTCTAAGGGAAATAAGTCACACAGAAAAGGACACTTCTCATAAGATATCACTTATACAGGGAAAGTAAAAACCGTTACACTTGAACTGAATTACAAAACAGAACAGAGTCACACATGCAGAAAACACACTATGGCTGCTTAACAGGAAAGGTGAGGTGGGGTGATACATAAAACAAGGGTTTCAAATGAGCTGAGATACCGTTCCATAAACCCAATATGTAATAGACAAGACCTACTCCTTGCTCAGGGAACTGGACTCAACACCCCCTATTCACCACACAAGGATATATCTGACTAGTAATAATCTTAAAACCTATGTATTGAAATCTCTCTGTTAGTGTGTGAAGTGGGTGTAAAGCGGCATAAACACAGCAGTGAAAAGCAGCTAAACCCCATTCTAAAAATAAATTACTTTTAAAACCCCATGAAACAAAGACAGTGAAAGAGAGAGAAATTCTTACACAATTCGTTCAGGGGCTGTGATGGAACCTGGATTGACCATATCTAGACCCACAGCTGGATGAGACATAAGGGTGGACACTCTTGGGGCTGAGAGGTTTGGTGAGGTTGGGTGAGTAAACGCAGACCCTTTAAAGTAATAC
Organism: Balaenoptera physalus; assembly: GCF_965194825.1. Lineage (NCBI taxonomy): Eukaryota > Metazoa > Chordata > Mammalia > Artiodactyla > Balaenopteridae > Balaenoptera > Balaenoptera physalus. The sequence continues at coordinate 20,307 of NW_028125174.1, forward strand.
TGCGTGGTACCCATCCCATGGGTCCCAAATCTCCAGGTTCAAGGGCATCTTCCTACATCGAAAACATGCATAGAAACCCAGAATATGGTACACCGTGTGATGGGGAAAGGTTTCTAAAACGCACCTCATTTCTCATCTCCTTGTGCTCGGGTTCGCCATTGCAGCCACTTTACTAGCAATCTCCCTACTTGGAGCATCAGCACCTTTAACCTCCTGTTCCGTACAGGTTGCAATTTGTCCTGAGGATGAATGGGAAGATGGGGAACCAATGAGAGACTAGCTGTTGGTGTTGGGACAGGCACAGGGCACTCTATTTTCCCATCAGGAAGAAGAATTAACCACAGGCTCAGCCTGCCCCCTGGAACGAGAACAGGGCCTGAAGCCATCCTGCGCTTTTACGGCCAGCTCCCAAAAAGCGAGTTGTAAAATGGAGCTTCAGGGCACTGCAATTCACAAACCTGCAGAGTTATAAATGATAACTCTCGTCCACAAATATATTGAGGGAAGGCAAAAAAGAGGATTTGAAATCAAGGCAGAATTGCAGGAAACAGATTTCAGGAGGTAGATACGAATCGCCTTTAAAGCACATGAAAAGCGGCAAAACATTGATAATGATGCCCTTGGCCAAAAAGGGCGTATGCGTTTTTTCCTGAATATATTCAGGAAAAAACGCATACGCCCTTTTTGGCCAACCAAGCAACCTGGAAAGGCAAATCAGCGCTACAAAGAAGTCTCGCTTCCCATCGGTCAAATGGGCCATGCTGAAAAAAGGGTCAAAACCAGAAATGCAGGACAGGCCATGGAGAAATGGGAGCCTTGCTACGCTGATGGGCGGGATGTAAATTGCCAACAGCCACTCTGGAGAAGGGTACAGTGAGTCCTGAAACATCTAAAAAACACAGCTTAGAGAGCATAGGGCACTTCCATGCATGGGGGTATAAATTGGGAAAGTTAAAAATCAGCAAGACACAGGAACACCAAAGTTTAGGGCTTCTCTGTTGCCAAGGACCTCCACTTCATTCCACCTTAAATATCCCAGGAAAGATAAAAATGGATAAATAAGTGGTGGTCCTTATGTACAATGGAATATCACTCAGCCATGAAATCAATGTCCTAAGGCAAGTAGCAGCATGATGAGTGGATTTAGGTACGACGATTCTAAGGGAAATAAGTCACACAGAAAAGGACACTTCTCATAAGATATCACTTATACAGGGAAAGTAAAAACCGTTACACTTGAACTGAATTACAAAACAGAACAGAGTCACACATGCAGAAAACACACTATGGCTGCTTAACAGGAAAGGTGAGGTGGGGTGATACATAAAACAAGGGTTTCAAATGAGCTGAGATACCGTTCCATAAACCCAATATGTAATAGACAAGACCTACTCCTTGCTCAGGGAACTGGACTCAACACCCCCTATTCACCACACAAGGATATATCTGACTAGTAATAATCTTAAAACCTATGTATTGAAATCTCTCTGTTAGTGTGTGAAGTGGGTGTAAAGCGGCATAAACACAGCAGTGAAAAGCAGCTAAACCCCATTCTAAAAATAAATTACTTTTAAAACCCCATGAAACAAAGACAGTGAAAGAGAGAGAAATTCTTACACAATTCGTTCAGGGGCTGTGATGGAACCTGGATTGACCATATCTAGACCCACAGCTGGATGAGACATAAGGGTGGACACTCTTGGGGCTGAGAGGTTTGGTGAGGTTGGGTGAGTAAACGCAGACCCTTTAAAGTAATACTGCGTGGTACCCATCCCATGGGTCCCAAATCTCCAGGTTCAAGGGCATCTTCCTACATCGAAAACATGCATAGAAACCCAGAATATGGTACACCGTGTGATGGGGAAAGGTTTCTAAAACGCACCTCATTTCTCATCTCCTTGTGCTCGGGTTCGCCATTGCAGCCACTTTACTAGCAATCTCCCTACTTGGAGCATCAGCACCTTTAACCTCCTGTTCCGTACAGGTTGCAATTTGTCCTGAGGATGAATGGGAAGATGGGGAACCAATGAGAGACTAGCTGTTGGTGTTGGGACAGGCACAGGGCACTCTATTTTCCCATCAGGAAGAAGAATTAACCACAGGCTCAGCCTGCCCCCTGGAACGAGAACAGGGCCTGAAGCCATCCTGCGCTTTTACGGCCAGCTCCCAAAAAGCGAGTTGTAAAATGGAGCTTCAGGGCACTGCAATTCACAAACCTGCAGAGTTATAAATGATAACTCTCGTCCACAAATATATTGAGGGAAGGCAAAAAAGAGGATTTGAAATCAAGGCAGAATTGCAGGAAACAGATTTCAGGAGGTAGATACGAATCGCCTTTAAAGCACATGAAAAGCGGCAAAACATTGATAATGATGCCCTTGGCCAAAAAGGGCGTATGCGTTTTTTCCTGAATATATTCAGGAAAAAACGCATACGCCCTTTTTGGCCAACCAAGCAACCTGGAAAGGCAAATCAGCGCTACAAAGAAGTCTCGCTTCCCATCGGTCAAATGGGCCATGCTGAAAAAAGGGTCAAAACCAGAAATGCAGGACAGGCCATGGAGAAATGGGAGCCTTGCTACGCTGATGGGCGGGATGTAAATTGCCAACAGCCACTCTGGAGAAGGGTACAGTGAGTCCTGAAACATCTAAAAAACACAGCTTAGAGAGCATAGGGCACTTCCATGCATGGGGGTATAAATTGGGAAAGTTAAAAATCAGCAAGACACAGGAACACCAAAGTTTAGGGCTTCTCTGTTGCCAAGGACCTCCACTTCATTCCACCTTAAATATCCCAGGAAAGATAAAAATGGATAAATAAGTGGTGGTCCTTATGTACAATGGAATATCACTCAGCCATGAAATCAATGTCCTAAGGCAAGTAGCAGCATGATGAGTGGATTTAGGTACGACGATTCTAAGGGAAATAAGTCACACAGAAAAGGACACTTCTCATAAGATATCACTTATACAGGGAAAGTAAAAACCGTTACACTTGAACTGAATTACAAAACAGAACAGAGTCACACATGCAGAAAACACACTATGGCTGCTTAACAGGAAAGGTGAGGTGGGGTGATACATAAAACAAGGGTTTCAAATGAGCTGAGATACCGTTCCATAAACCCAATATGTAATAGACAAGACCTACTCCTTGCTCAGGGAACTGGACTCAACACCCCCTATTCACCACACAAGGATATATCTGACTAGTAATAATCTTAAAACCTATGTATTGAAATCTCTCTGTTAGTGTGTGAAGTGGGTGTAAAGCGGCATAAACACAGCAGTGAAAAGCAGCTAAACCCCATTCTAAAAATAAATTACTTTTAAAACCCCATGAAACAAAGACAGTGAAAGAGAGAGAAATTCTTACACAATTCGTTCAGGGGCTGTGATGGAACCTGGATTGACCATATCTAGACCCACAGCTGGATGAGACATAAGGGTGGACACTCTTGGGGCTGAGAGGTTTGGTGAGGTTGGGTGAGTAAACGCAGACCCTTTAAAGTAATACTGCGTGGTACCCATCCCATGGGTCCCAAATCTCCAGGTTCAAGGGCATCTTCCTACATCGAAAACATGCATAGAAACCCAGAATATGGTACACCGTGTGATGGGGAAAGGTTTCTAAAACGCACCTCATTTCTCATCTCCTTGTGCTCGGGTTCGCCATTGCAGCCACTTTACTAGCAATCTCCCTACTTGGAGCATCAGCACCTTTAACCTCCTGTTCCGTACAGGTTGCAATTTGTCCTGAGGATGAATGGGAAGATGGGGAACCAATGAGAGACTAGCTGTTGGTGTTGGGACAGGCACAGGGCACTCTATTTTCCCATCAGGAAGAAGAATTAACCACAGGCTCAGCCTGCCCCCTGGAACGAGAACAGGGCCTGAAGCCATCCTGCGCTTTTACGGCCAGCTCCCAAAAAGCGAGTTGTAAAATGGAGCTTCAGGGCACTGCAATTCACAAACCTGCAGAGTTATAAATGATAACTCTCGTCCACAAATATATTGAGGGAAGGCAAAAAAGAGGATTTGAAATCAAGGCAGAATTGCAGGAAACAGATTTCAGGAGGTAGATACGAATCGCCTTTAAAGCACATGAAAAGCGGCAAAACATTGATAATGATGCCCTTGGCCAAAAAGGGCGTATGCGTTTTTTCCTGAATATATTCAGGAAAAAACGCATACGCCCTTTTTGGCCAACCAAGCAACCTGGAAAGGCAAATCAGCGCTACAAAGAAGTCTCGCTTCCCATCGGTCAAATGGGCCATGCTGAAAAAAGGGTCAAAACCAGAAATGCAGGACAGGCCATGGAGAAATGGGAGCCTTGCTACGCTGATGGGCGGGATGTAAATTGCCAACAGCCACTCTGGAGAAGGGTACAGTGAGTCCTGAAACATCTAAAAAACACAGCTTAGAGAGCATAGGGCACTTCCATGCATGGGGGTATAAATTGGGAAAGTTAAAAATCAGCAAGACACAGGAACACCAAAGTTTAGGGCTTCTCTGTTGCCAAGGACCTCCACTTCATTCCACCTTAAATATCCCAGGAAAGATAAAAATGGATAAATAAGTGGTGGTCCTTATGTACAATGGAATATCACTCAGCCATGAAATCAATGTCCTAAGGCAAGTAGCAGCATGATGAGTGGATTTAGGTACGACGATTCTAAGGGAAATAAGTCACACAGAAAAGGACACTTCTCATAAGATATCACTTATACAGGGAAAGTAAAAACCGTTACACTTGAACTGAATTACAAAACAGAACAGAGTCACACATGCAGAAAACACACTATGGCTGCTTAACAGGAAAGGTGAGGTGGGGTGATACATAAAACAAGGGTTTCAAATGAGCTGAGATACCGTTCCATAAACCCAATATGTAATAGACAAGACCTACTCCTTGCTCAGGGAACTGGACTCAACACCCCCTATTCACCACACAAGGATATATCTGACTAGTAATAATCTTAAAACCTATGTATTGAAATCTCTCTGTTAGTGTGTGAAGTGGGTGTAAAGCGGCATAAACACAGCAGTGAAAAGCAGCTAAACCCCATTCTAAAAATAAATTACTTTTAAAACCCCATGAAACAAAGACAGTGAAAGAGAGAGAAATTCTTACACAATTCGTTCAGGGGCTGTGATGGAACCTGGATTGACCATATCTAGACCCACAGCTGGATGAGACATAAGGGTGGACACTCTTGGGGCTGAGAGGTTTGGTGAGGTTGGGTGAGTAAACGCAGACCCTTTAAAGTAATACTGCGTGGTACCCATCCCATGGGTCCCAAATCTCCAGGTTCAAGGGCATCTTCCTACATCGAAAACATGCATAGAAACCCAGAATATGGTACACCGTGTGATGGGGAAAGGTTTCTAAAACGCACCTCATTTCTCATCTCCTTGTGCTCGGGTTCGCCATTGCAGCCACTTTACTAGCAATCTCCCTACTTGGAGCATCAGCACCTTTAACCTCCTGTTCCGTACAGGTTGCAATTTGTCCTGAGGATGAATGGGAAGATGGGGAACCAATGAGAGACTAGCTGTTGGTGTTGGGACAGGCACAGGGCACTCTATTTTCCCATCAGGAAGAAGAATTAACCACAGGCTCAGCCTGCCCCCTGGAACGAGAACAGGGCCTGAAGCCATCCTGCGCTTTTACGGCCAGCTCCCAAAAAGCGAGTTGTAAAATGGAGCTTCAGGGCACTGCAATTCACAAACCTGCAGAGTTATAAATGATAACTCTCGTCCACAAATATATTGAGGGAAGGCAAAAAAGAGGATTTGAAATCAAGGCAGAATTGCAGGAAACAGATTTCAGGAGGTAGATACGAATCGCCTTTAAAGCACATGAAAAGCGGCAAAACATTGATAATGATGCCCTTGGCCAAAAAGGGCGTATGCGTTTTTTCCTGAATATATTCAGGAAAAAACGCATACGCCCTTTTTGGCCAACCAAGCAACCTGGAAAGGCAAATCAGCGCTACAAAGAAGTCTCGCTTCCCATCGGTCAAATGGGCCATGCTGAAAAAAGGGTCAAAACCAGAAATGCAGGACAGGCCATGGAGAAATGGGAGCCTTGCTACGCTGATGGGCGGGATGTAAATTGCCAACAGCCACTCTGGAGAAGGGTACAGTGAGTCCTGAAACATCTAAAAAACACAGCTTAGAGAGCATAGGGCACTTCCATGCATGGGGGTATAAATTGGGAAAGTTAAAAATCAGCAAGACACAGGAACACCAAAGTTTAGGGCTTCTCTGTTGCCAAGGACCTCCACTTCATTCCACCTTAAATATCCCAGGAAAGATAAAAATGGATAAATAAGTGGTGGTCCTTATGTACAATGGAATATCACTCAGCCATGAAATCAATGTCCTAAGGCAAGTAGCAGCATGATGAGTGGATTTAGGTACGACGATTCTAAGGGAAATAAGTCACACAGAAAAGGACACTTCTCATAAGATATCACTTATACAGGGAAAGTAAAAACCGTTACACTTGAACTGAATTACAAAACAGAACAGAGTCACACATGCAGAAAACACACTATGGCTGCTTAACAGGAAAGGTGAGGTGGGGTGATACATAAAACAAGGGTTTCAAATGAGCTGAGATACCGTTCCATAAACCCAATATGTAATAGACAAGACCTACTCCTTGCTCAGGGAACTGGACTCAACACCCCCTATTCACCACACAAGGATATATCTGACTAGTAATAATCTTAAAACCTATGTATTGAAATCTCTCTGTTAGTGTGTGAAGTGGGTGTAAAGCGGCATAAACACAGCAGTGAAAAGCAGCTAAACCCCATTCTAAAAATAAATTACTTTTAAAACCCCATGAAACAAAGACAGTGAAAGAGAGAGAAATTCTTACACAATTCGTTCAGGGGCTGTGATGGAACCTGGATTGACCATATCTAGACCCACAGCTGGATGAGACATAAGGGTGGACACTCTTGGGGCTGAGAGGTTTGGTGAGGTTGGGTGAGTAAACGCAGACCCTTTAAAGTAATACTGCGTGGTACCCATCCCATGGGTCCCAAATCTCCAGGTTCAAGGGCATCTTCCTACATCGAAAACATGCATAGAAACCCAGAATATGGTACACCGTGTGATGGGGAAAGGTTTCTAAAACGCACCTCATTTCTCATCTCCTTGTGCTCGGGTTCGCCATTGCAGCCACTTTACTAGCAATCTCCCTACTTGGAGCATCAGCACCTTTAACCTCCTGTTCCGTACAGGTTGCAATTTGTCCTGAGGATGAATGGGAAGATGGGGAACCAATGAGAGACTAGCTGTTGGTGTTGGGACAGGCACAGGGCACTCTATTTTCCCATCAGGAAGAAGAATTAACCACAGGCTCAGCCTGCCCCCTGGAACGAGAACAGGGCCTGAAGCCATCCTGCGCTTTTACGGCCAGCTCCCAAAAAGCGAGTTGTAAAATGGAGCTTCAGGGCACTGCAATTCACAAACCTGCAGAGTTATAAATGATAACTCTCGTCCACAAATATATTGAGGGAAGGCAAAAAAGAGGATTTGAAATCAAGGCAGAATTGCAGGAAACAGATTTCAGGAGGTAGATACGAATCGCCTTTAAAGCACATGAAAAGCGGCAAAACATTGATAATGATGCCCTTGGCCAAAAAGGGCGTATGCGTTTTTTCCTGAATATATTCAGGAAAAAACGCATACGCCCTTTTTGGCCAACCAAGCAACCTGGAAAGGCAAATCAGCGCTACAAAGAAGTCTCGCTTCCCATCGGTCAAATGGGCCATGCTGAAATAAGTGTCAAAACCAGAAATGCAGGACAGGCCATGGAGAAATGGCAGCCTTGCTACGCTGATGGGCGGGATGTAAATTGCCAACAGCCACTCTGGAGAAGGGTACAGTGTGTCCTGAAACATCTAAAAAACACAGCTTAGAGAGCATAGGGCACTTCCATGCATGGGGGTATAAATTGGGAAAGTTAAAAATCAGCAAGACACAAGCACACCAAAGTTTAGGGCTGCTCTGTTGCCAAGGACCTCCACTTCATTCCACCTTAAATATCCCAGGAAAGATAAAAATGGATAAATAAGTGGTGGTCCTTATGTACAATGGAATATCACTCAGCCATGAAATCAATGTCTAAGGCTAGTAGCAGCATGATGAGTGGATTTAGGTACGAGACGATTCTAAGTGAAATAAGTCACACAGAAAAGGACACTTCTCATAAGATATCACTTATACAGGGAAAGTAAACACCGTTACACTTGAACTGAATTACAAAACAGAACAGAGTCACACATGCAGAAACACACTATGGCTGCTTAACAGGAAAGGTGAGGTGGGGTGATACATAAAACAAGGGTTTCAAATGAGCTGAGATACCGTTCCATAAACCCAATATGTAATAGACAAGACCTACTCCTTGCTCAGGGAACTGGACTCAACACCCCCTATTCACCACACAAGGATATATCTGACTAGTAATAATCTTAAAACCTATGTATTGAAATCTCTCTGTTAGTGTGTGAAGTGGGTGTAAAGCGGCATAAACACAGCAGTGAAAAGCAGCTAAACCCCATTCTAAAAATAAATTACTTTTAAAACCCCATGAAACAAAGACAGTGAAAGAGAGAGAAATTCTTACACAATTCGTTCAGGGGCTGTGATGGAACCTGGATTGACCATATCTAGACCCACAGCTGGATGAGACATAAGGGTGGACACTCTTGGGGCTGAGAGGTTTGGTGAGGTTGGGTGAGTAAACGCAGACCCTTTAAAGTAATACTGCGTGGTACCCATCCCATGGGTCCCAAACCTCCAGGTTTAAGGGCATCTTCCTACATCGAAAACATGCATAGAAACCCAGAATATGGTACACCGTGTGATGGGGAAAGGTTTCTAAAACGCACCTCATTTCTCATCTCCTTGTGCTCGGGTTCGCCATTGCAGCCACTTTACTAGCAATCTCCCTACTTGGAGCATCAGCACCTTTAACCTCCTGTTCCGTACAGGTTGCAATTTGTCCTGAGGATGAATGGGAAGATGGGGAACCAATGAGAGACTAGCTCTTGGTGTTGGGACAGGCACAGGGCACTCTATTTTCCCATCAGGAAGAAGAATTAACCACAGGCTCAGCCTGCCCCCTGGAACGAGAACAGGGCCTGAAGCCATCCTGCGCTTTTACGGCCAGCTCCCAAAAAGCGAGTTGTAAAATGGAGCTTCAGGGCACTGCAATTCACAAACCTGCAGAGTTATAAATGATAACTCTCGTCCACAAATATATTGAGGGAAGGCAAAAAAGAGGATTTGAAATCAAGGCAGAATTGCAGGAAACAGATTTCAGGAGGTAGATACGAATCGCCTTTAAAGCACATGAAAAGCGGCAAAACATTGATAATGATGCCCTTGGCCAAAAAGGGCGTATGCGTTTTTTCCTGAATATATTCAGGAAAAAACGCATACGCCCTTTTTGGCCAACCAAGCAACCTGGAAAGGCAAATCAGCGCTACAAAGAAGTCTCGCTTCCCATCGGTCAAATGGGCCATGCTGAAATAAGTGTCAAAACCAGAAATGCAGGACAGGCCATGGAGAAATGGCAGCCTTGCTACGCTGATGGGCGGGATGTAAATTGCCAACAGCCACTCTGGAGAAGGGTACAGTGTGTCCTGAAACATCTAAAAAACACAGCTTAGAGAGCATAGGGCACTTCCATGCATGGGGGTATAAATTGGGAAAGTTAAAAATCAGCAAGACACAAGCACACCAAAGTTTAGGGCTGCTCTGTTGCCAAGGACCTCCACTTCATTCCACCTTAAATATCCCAGGAAAGATAAAAATGGATAAATAAGTGGTGGTCCTTATGTACAATGGAATATCACTCAGCCATGAAATCAATGTCTAAGGCTAGTAGCAGCATGATGAGTGGATTTAGGTACGAGACGATTCTAAGTGAAATAAGTCACACAGAAAAGGACACTTCTCATAAGATATCACTTATACAGGGAAAGTAAACACCGTTACACTTGAACTGAATTACAAAACAGAACAGAGTCACACATGCAGAAACACACTATGGCTGCTTAACAGGAAAGGTGAGGTGGGGTGATACATAAAACAAGGGTTTCAAATGAGCTGAGATACCGTTCCATAAACCCAATATGTAATAGACAAGACCTACTCCTTGCTCAGGGAACTGGACTCAACACCCCCTATTCACCACACAAGGATATATCTGACTAGTAATAATCTTAAAACCTATGTATTGAAATCTCTCTGTTAGTGTGTGAAGTGGGTGTAAAGCGGCATAAACACAGCAGTGAAAAGCAGCTAAACCCCATTCTAAAAATAAATTACTTTTAAAACCCCATGAAACAAAGACAGTGAAAGAGAGAGAAATTCTTACACAATTCGTTCAGGGGCTGTGATGGAACCTGGATTGACCATATCTAGACCCACAGCTGGATGAGACATAAGGGTGGACACTCTTGGGGCTGAGAGGTTTGGTGAGGTTGGGTGAGTAAACGCAGACCCTTTAAAGTAATACTGCGTGGTACCCATCCCATGGGTCCCAAACCTCCAGGTTTAAGGGCATCTTCCTACATCGAAAACATGCATAGAAACCCAGAATATGGTACACCGTGTGATGGGGAAAGGTTTCTAAAACGCACCTCATTTCTCATCTCCTTGTGCTCGGGTTCGCCATTGCAGCCACTTTACTAGCAATCTCCCTACTTGGAGCATCAGCACCTTTAACCTCCTGTTCCGTACAGGTTGCAATTTGTCCTGAGGATGAATGGGAAGATGGGGAACCAATGAGAGACTAGCTCTTGGTGTTGGGACAGGCACAGGGCACTCTATTTTCCCATCAGGAAGAAGAATTAACCACAGGCTCAGCCTGCCCCCTGGAACGAGAACAGGGCCTGAAGCCATCCTGCGCTTTTACGGCCAGCTCCCAAAAAGCGAGTGGTAAAATGGAGCTTCAGGGCACTGCAATTCACAAACCTGCAGAGTTATAAATGATAACTCTCGTCCACAAATATATTGAGGGAAGGCAAAAAAGAGGATTTGAAATCAAGGCAGAATTGCAGGAAACAGATTTCAGGAGGTAGATACGAATTGCCTTTAAAGCACATGAAAAGCGGCAAAACATTGATAATGATGCCCTTGGCCAAAAAGGGCGTATGCGTTTTTTCCTGAATATATTCAGGAAAAAACGCATACGCCCTTTTTGGCCAACCAAGCAACCTGGAAAGGCAAATCAGCGCTACAAAGAAGTCTCGCTTCCCATCGGTCAAATGGGCCATGCTGAAAAAAGGGTCAAAACCAGAAATGCAGGACAGGCCATGGAGAAATGGGAGCCTTGCTACGCTGATGGGCGGGATGTAAATTGCCAACAGCCACTCTGGAGAAGGGTACAGTGAGTCCTGAAACATCTAAAAAACACAGCTTAGAGAGCATAGGGCACTTCCATGCATGGGGGTATAAATTGGGAAAGTTAAAAATCAGCAAGACACAGGAACACCAAAGTTTAGGGCTTCTCTGTTGCCAAGGACCTCCACTTCATTCCACCTTAAATATCCCAGGAAAGATAAAAATGGATAAATAAGTGGTGGTCCTTATGTACAATGGAATATCACTCAGCCATGAAATCAATGTCCTAAGGCAAGTAGCAGCATGATGAGTGGATTTAGGTACGACGATTCTAAGGGAAATAAGTCACACAGAAAAGGACACTTCTCATAAGATATCACTTATACAGGGAAAGTAAAAACCGTTACACTTGAACTGAATTACAAAACAGAACAGAGTCACACATGCAGAAAACACACTATGGCTGCTTAACAGGAAAGGTGAGGTGGGGTGATACATAAAACAAGGGTTTCAAATGAGCTGAGATACCGTTCCATAAACCCAATATGTAATAGACAAGACCTACTCCTTGCTCAGGGAACTGGACTCAACACCCCCTATTCACCACACAAGGATATATCTGACTAGTAATAATCTTAAAACCTATGTATTGAAATCTCTCTGTTAGTGTGTGAAGTGGGTGTAAAGCGGCATAAACACAGCAGTGAAAAGCAGCTAAACCCCATTCTAAAAATAAATTACTTTTAAAACCCCATGAAACAAAGACAGTGAAAGAGAGAGAAATTCTTACACAATTCGTTCAGGGGCTGTGATGGAACCTGGATTGACCATATCTAGACCCACAGCTGGATGAGACATAAGGGTGGACACTCTTGGGGCTGAGAGGTTTGGTGAGGTTGGGTGAGTAAACGCAGACCCTTTAAAGTAATACTGCGTGGTACCCATCCCATGGGTCCCAAATCTCCAGGTTCAAGGGCATCTTCCTACATCGAAAACATGCATAGAAACCCAGAATATGGTACACCGTGTGATGGGGAAAGGTTTCTAAAACGCACCTCATTTCTCATCTCCTTGTGCTCGGGTTCGCCATTGCAGCCACTTTACTAGCAATCTCCCTACTTGGAGCATCAGCACCTTTAACCTCCTGTTCCGTACAGGTTGCAATTTGTCCTGAGGATGAATGGGAAGATGGGGAACCAATGAGAGACTAGCTCTTGGTGTTGGGACAGGCACAGGGCACTCTATTTTCCCATCAGGAAGAAGAATTAACCACAGGCTCAGCCTGTCCCCCAGAACCAGAACAGGGCCTGAAGCCATCCTGCGCTTTTACGGCCAGCTCCCAAAAAGCGAGTTGTAAAATGGAGCTTCAGGGCACTGCAATTCACAAACCTGCAGAGTTATAAATGATAACTCTCGTCCACAAATATATTGAGGGAAGGCAAAAAAGAGGATTTGAAATCAAGGCAGAATTGCAGGAAACAGATTTCAGGAGGTAGATTCGAATCGCCTTTAAAGCACATGAAAAGCGGCAAAACATTGATAATGATGCCCTTGGCCAAAAAGGGCGTATGTGTTTTTTCCTGAATATATTCAGGAAAAAACGCATACGCCCTTTTTGGCCAACCAAGCAACCTGGAAAGGCAAATCAGCGCTACAAAGAAGTCTCGCTTCCCATCGGTCAAATGGGCCATGCTGAAATAAGTGTCAAAACCAGAAATGCAGGACAGGCCATGGAGAAATGGCAGCCTTGCTACGCTGATGGGCGGGATGTAAATTGCCAACAGCCACTCTGGAGAAGGGTACAGTGTGTCCTGAAACATCTAAAAAACACAGCTTAGAGAGCATAGGGCACTTCCATGCATGGGGGTATAAATTGGGAAAGTTAAAAATCAGCAAGACACAAGCACACCAAAGTTTAGGGCTGCTCTGTTGCCAAGGACCTCCACTTCATTCCACCTTAAATATCCCAGGAAAGATAAAAATGGATAAATAAGTGGTGGTCCTTATGTACAATGGAATATCACTCAGCCATGAAATCAATGTCTAAGGCTAGTAGCAGCATGATGAGTGGATTTAGGTACGAGACGATTCTAAGTGAAATAAGTCACACAGAAAAGGACACTTCTCATAAGATATCACTTATACAGGGAAAGTAAACACCGTTACACTTGAACTGAATTACAAAACAGAACAGAGTCACACATGCAGAAACACACTATGGCTGCTTAACAGGAAAGGTGAGGTGGGGTGATACATAAAACAAGGGTTTCAAATGAGCTGAGATACCGTTCCATAAACCCAATATGTAATAGACAAGACCTACTCCTTGCTCAGGGAACTGGACTCAACACCCCCTATTCACCACACAAGGATATATCTGACTAGTAATAATCTTAAAACCTATGTATTGAAATCTCTCTGTTAGTGTGTGAAGTGGGTGTAAAGCGGCATAAACACAGCAGTGAAAAGCAGCTAAACCCCATTCTAAAAATAAATTACTTTTAAAACCCCATGAAACAAAGACAGTGAAAGAGAGAGAAATTCTTACACAATTCGTTCAGGGGCTGTGATGGAACCTGGATTGACCATATCTAGACCCACAGCTGGATGAGACATAAGGGTGGACACTCTTGGGGCTGAGAGGTTTGGTGAGGTTGGGTGAGTAAACGCAGACCCTTTAAAGTAATACTGCGTGGTACCCATCCCATGGGTCCCAAACCTCCAGGTTTAAGGGCATCTTCCTACATCGAAAACATGCATAGAAACCCAGAATATGGTACACCGTGTGATGGGGAAAGGTTTCTAAAACGCACCTCATTTCTCATCTCCTTGTGCTCGGGTTCGCCATTGCAGCCACTTTACTAGCAATCTCCCTACTTGGAGCATCAGCACCTTTAACCTCCTGTTCCGTACAGGTTGCAATTTGTCCTGAGGATGAATGGGAAGATGGGGAACCAATGAGAGACTAGCTCTTGGTGTTGGGACAGGCACAGGGCACTCTATTTTCCCATCAGGAAGAAGAATTAACCACAGGCTCAGCCTGCCCCCTGGAACGAGAACAGGGCCTGAAGCCATCCTGCGCTTTTACGGCCAGCTCCCAAAAAGCGAGTGGTAAAATGGAGCTTCAGGGCACTGCAATTCACAAACCTGCAGAGTTATAAATGATAACTCTCGTCCACAAATATATTGAGGGAAGGCAAAAAAGAGGATTTGAAATCAAGGCAGAATTGCAGGAAACAGATTTCAGGAGGTAGATACGAATTGCCTTTAAAGCACATGAAAAGCGGCAAAACATTGATAATGATGCCCTTGGCCAAAAAGGGCGTATGCGTTTTTTCCTGAATATATTCAGGAAAAAACGCATACGCCCTTTTTGGCCAACCAAGCAACCTGGAAAGGCAAATCAGCGCTACAAAGAAGTCTCGCTTCCCATCGGTCAAATGGGCCATGCTGAAAAAAGGGTCAAAACCAGAAATGCAGGACAGGCCATGGAGAAATGGGAGCCTTGCTACGCTGATGGGCGGGATGTAAATTGCCAACAGCCACTCTGGAGAAGGGTACAGTGAGTCCTGAAACATCTAAAAAACACAGCTTAGAGAGCATAGGGCACTTCCATGCATGGGGGTATAAATTGGGAAAGTTAAAAATCAGCAAGACACAGGAACACCAAAGTTTAGGGCTTCTCTGTTGCCAAGGACCTCCACTTCATTCCACCTTAAATATCCCAGGAAAGATAAAAATGGATAAATAAGTGGTGGTCCTTATGTACAATGGAATATCACTCAGCCATGAAATCAATGTCCTAAGGCAAGTAGCAGCATGATGAGTGGATTTAGGTACGACGATTCTAAGGGAAATAAGTCACACAGAAAAGGACACTTCTCATAAGATATCACTTATACAGGGAAAGTAAAAACCGTTACACTTGAACTGAATTACAAAACAGAACAGAGTCACACATGCAGAAAACACACTATGGCTGCTTAACAGGAAAGGTGAGGTGGGGTGATACATAAAACAAGGGTTTCAAATGAGCTGAGATACCGTTCCATAAACCCAATATGTAATAGACAAGACCTACTCCTTGCTCAGGGAACTGGACTCAACACCCCCTATTCACCACACAAGGATATATCTGACTAGTAATAATCTTAAAACCTATGTATTGAAATCTCTCTGTTAGTGTGTGAAGTGGGTGTAAAGCGGCATAAACACAGCAGTGAAAAGCAGCTAAACCCCATTCTAAAAATAAATTACTTTTAAAACCCCATGAAACAAAGACAGTGAAAGAGAGAGAAATTCTTACACAATTCGTTCAGGGGCTGTGATGGAACCTGGATTGACCATATCTAGACCCACAGCTGGATGAGACATAAGGGTGGACACTCTTGGGGCTGAGAGGTTTGGTGAGGTTGGGTGAGTAAACGCAGACCCTTTAAAGTAATACTGCGTGGTACCCATCCCATGGGTCCCAAATCTCCAGGTTCAAGGGCATCTTCCTACATCGAAAACATGCATAGAAACCCAGAATATGGTACACCGTGTGATGGGGAAAGGTTTCTAAAACGCACCTCATTTCTCATCTCCTTGTGCTCGGGTTCGCCATTGCAGCCACTTTACTAGCAATCTCCCTACTTGGAGCATCAGCACCTTTAACCTCCTGTTCCGTACAGGTTGCAATTTGTCCTGAGGATGAACGGGAAGATGGGGAACCAATGAGAGACTAGCTCTTGGTGTTGGGACAGGCACAGGGCACTCTATTTTCCCATCAGGAAGAAGAATTAACCACAGGCTCAGCCTGTCCCCCAGAACCAGAACAGGGCCTGAAGCCATCCTGCGCTTTTACGGCCAGCTCCCAAAAAGCGAGTTGTAAAATGGAGCTTCAGGGCACTGCAATTCACAAACCTGCAGAGTTATAAATGATAACTCTCGTCCACAAATATATTGAGGGAAGGCAAAAAAGAGGATTTGAAATCAAGGCAGAATTGCAGGAAACAGATTTCAGGAGGTAGATTCGAATCGCCTTTAAAGCACATGAAAAGCGGCAAAACATTGATAATGATGCCCTTGGCCAAAAAGGGCGTATGCGTTTTTTCCTGAATATATTCAGGAAAAAACGCATACGCCCTTTTTGGCCAACCAAGCAACCTGGAAAGGCAAATCAGCGCTACAAAGAAGTCTCGCTTCCCATCGGTCAAATGGGCCATGCTGAAATAAGTGTCAAAACCAGAAATGCAGGACAGGCCATGGAGAAATGGCAGCCTTGCTACGCTGATGGGCGGGATGTAAATTGCCAACAGCCACTCTGGAGAAGGGTACAGTGTGTCCTGAAACATCTAAAAAACACAGCTTAGAGAGCATAGGGCACTTCCATGCATGGGGGTATAAATTGGGAAAGTTAAAAATCAGCAAGACACAGGAACACCAAAGTTTAGGGCTGCTCTGTTGCCAAGGACCTCCACTTCATTCCACCTTAAATATCCCAGGAAAGATAAAAATGTATAAATAAGTGGTGGTCCTTATGTACAATGGAATATCACTCAGCCATGAAATCAATGTCCTAAGGCTAGTAGCAGCATGATGAGTGGATTTAGGTACGAGACGATTCTAAGTGAAATAAGTCACACAGAAAAGGACACTTCTCATAAGATATCACTTATACAGGGAAAGTAAACACCGTTACACTTGAACTGAATTACAAAACAGAACAGAGTCACACATGCAGAAAACACACTATGGCTGCTTAACAGGAAAGGTGAGGTGGGGTGATACATAAAACAAGGGTTACAAATGAGCTGAGATACCGTTCCATAAACCCAATATGTAATAGACAAGACCTACTCCTTGCTCAGAGAACTGGACTCAACACCCCCTATTCACCACACAAGGATATATCTGACTAGTAATAATCTTAAAACCTATGTATTGAAATCTCTCTGTTAGTGTGTGAAGTGGGTGTAAAGCGGCATAAACACAGCAGTGAAAAGCAGCTAAACCCCATTCTAAAAATAAATTACTTTTAAATCCCCATGAAACAAAGACAGTGAAAGAGAGAGAAATTCTTACACAATTCGTTCAGGGGCTGTGATGGAACCTGGATTGACCATATCTAGACCCACAGCTGGATGAGACATAAGGGTGGACACTCTTGGGGCTGAGAGGTTTGGTGAGGTTGGGTGAGTAAACGCAGACCCTTTAAAGTAATACTGCGTGGTACCCATCCCATGGGTCCCAAATCTCCAGGTTTAAGGGCATCTTCCTACATCGAAAACATGCATAGAAACCCAGAATATGGTACACCGTGTGATGGGGAAAGGTTTCTAAAACGCACCTCATTTCTCATCTCCTTGTGCTCGGGTTCGCCATTGCAGCCACTTTACTAGCAATCTCCCTACTTGGAGCATCAGCACCTTTAACCTCCTGTTCCGTACAGGTTGCAATTTGTCCTGAGGATGAATGGGAAGATGGGGAACCAATGAGAGACTAGCTCTTGGTGTTGGGACAGGCACAGGGCACTCTATTTACCCATCAGGAAGAAGAATTAACCACAGGCTCAGCCTGCCCCCCGGAACCAGAACAGGGCCTGAAGCCATCCTGCGCTTTTACGGCCAGCTCCCAAAAAGCGAGTGGTAAAATGGAGCTTCAGGGCACTGCAATTCACAAACCTGCAGAGTTATAAATGATAACTCTCGTCCACAAATATATTGAGGGAAGGCAAAAAAGAGGATTTGAAATCAAGGCAGAATTGCAGGAAACAGATTTCAGGAGGTAGATTCGAATCGCCTTTAAAGCACATGAAAAGCGGCAAAACATTGATAATGATGCCCTTGGCCAAAAAGGGCAATATATTCAGGAAAAAACGCATACGCCCTTTTTGGCCAACCAAGCAACCTGGAAAGGCAAATCAGCGCTACAAAGAAGTCTCGCTTCCCATCGGTCAAATGGGCCATGCTGAAAAAAGTGTCAAAACCAGAAATGCAGGACAGGCCATGGAGAAATGGGAGCCTTGCTACGCTGATGGGCGGGATGTAAATTGCCAACAGCCACTCTGGAGAAGGGTACAGTGAGTCCTGAAACATCTAAAAAACACAGCTTAGAGAGCATAGGGCACTTCCATGCATGGGGGTATAAATTGGGAAAGTTAAAAATCAGCAAGACACAGGAACACCAAAGTTTAGGGCTTCTCTGTTGCCAAGGACCTCCACTTCATTCCACCTTAACTATCCCAGGAAAGATAAAAATGGATAAATAAGTGGTGGTCCTTATGTACAATGGAATATCACTCAGCCATGAAATCAATGTCCTAAGGCAAGTAGCAGCATGATGAGTGGATTTAGGTACGACGATTCTAAGGGAAATAAGTCACACAGAAAAGGACACTTCTCATAAGATATCACTTATACAGGGAAAGTAAAAACCGTTACACTTGAACTGAATTACAAAACAGAACAGAGTCACACATGCAGAAAACACACTATGGCTGCTTAACAGGAAAGGTGAGGTGGGGTGATACATAAAACAAGGGTTTCAAATGAGCTGAGATACCGTTCCATAAACCCAATATGTAATAGACAAGACCTACTCCTTGCTCAGAGAACTGGACTCAACACCCCCTATTCACCACACAAGGATATATCTGACTAGTAATAATCTTAAAACCTATGTATTGAAATCTCTCTGTTAGTGTGTGAAGTGGGTGTAAAGCGGCATAAACACAGCAGTGAAAAGCAGCTAAACCCCATTCTAAAAATAAATTACTTTTAAAACCCCATGAAACAAAGACAGTGAAAGAGAGAGAAATTCTTACACAATTCGTTCAGGGTCTGTGATGGAACCTGGATTGACCATATCTAGACCCACAGCTGGATGAGACATAAGGGTGGACACTCTTGGGGCTGAGAGGTTTGGTGAGGTTGGGTGAGTAAACGCAGACCCTTTAAAGTAATACTGCGTGGTACCCATCCCATGGGTCCCAAATCTCCAGGTTCAAGGGCATCTTCCTACATCGAAAACATGCATAGAAACCCAGAATATGGTACACCGTGTGATGGGGAAAGGTTTCTAAAACGCACCTCATTTCTCATCTCCTTGTGCTCGGGTTCACCATTGCAGACACTTTACTAGCAATCTCCCTACTTGGAGCATCAGCACCTTTAACCTCCTGTTCCGTACAGGTTGCAATTTGTCCTGAGGATGAACGGGAAGATGGGGAACCAATGAGAGACTAGCTCTTGGTGTTGGGACAGGCACAGGGCACTCTATTTTCCCATCAGGAAGAAGAATTAACCACAGGCTCAGCCTGTCCCCCAGAACCAGAACAGGGCCTGAAGCCATCCTGTGCTTTTACGGTCAGCTCCCAAAAAGCGAGTTGTAAAATGGAGCTTCAGGGCACTGCAATTCACAAACCTGCAGAGTTATAAATGATAACTCTCGTCCACAAATATATTGAGGGAAGGCAAAAAAGAGGATTTGAAATCAAGGCAGAATTGCAGGAAACAGATTTCAGGAGGTAGATTCGAATCGTCTTTAAAGCACATGAAAAGCGGCAAAACATTGATAATGATGCCCTTGGCCAAAAAGGGCGTATGCGTTTTTTCCTGAATATATTCAGGAAAAAACGCATACGCCCTTTTTGGCCAACCAAGCAACCTGGAAAGGCAAATCAGCGCTACAAAGAAGTCTCGCTTCCCATCGGTCAAATGGGCCATGCTGAAATAAGTGTCAAAACCAGAAATGCAGGACAGGCCATGGAGAAATGGGAGCCTTGCTACGCTGATGGGCGGGATGTAAATTGCCAACAGCCACTCTGGAGAAGGGTACAGTGAGTCCTGAAACATCTAAAAAACACAGCTTAGAGAGCATAGGGCACTTCCATGCATGGGGGTATAAATTGGGAAAGTTAAAAATCAGCAAGACACAGGAACACCAAAGTTTAGGGCTTCTCTGTTGCCAAGGACCTCCACTTCATTCCACCTTAAATATTCCAGGAAAGATAAAAATGGATAAATAAGTGGTGGTCCTTATGTACAATGGAATATCACTCAGCCATGAAATCAATGTCCTAAGGCTAGTAGCAGCATGATGAGTGGATTTAGGTATGAGACGATTCTAAGTGAAATAAGTCACACAGAAAAGGACACTTCTCATAAGATATCACTTATACAGGGAAAGTAAAAACCGTTACACTTGAACTGAATTACAAAACAGAACAGAGTCACACATGCAGAAAACACACTATGGCTGCTTAACAGGAAAGGTGAGGTGGGGTGATACATAAAACAAGGGTTACAAATGAGCTGAGATACCGTTCCATAAACCCAATACGTAATAGACAAGACCTACTCCTTGCTCAGAGAACTGGACTCAACACCCCCTATTCACCACACAAGGATATATCTGACTAGTAATAATCTTAAAACCTATGTATTGAAATCTCTCTGTTAGTGTGTGAAGTGGGTGTAAAGCGGCATAAACACAGCAGTGAAAAGCAGCTAAACCCCATTCTAAAAATAAATTACTTTTAAAACCCCATGAAACAAAGACAGTGAAAGAGAGAGAAATTCTTACACAATTCGTTCAGGGGCTGTGATGGAACCTGGATTGACCATATCTAGACCCACAGCTGGATGAGACATAAGGGTGGACACTCTTGGGGCTGAGAGGTTTGGTGAGGTTGGGTGAGTAAACGCAGACCCTTTAAAGTAATACTGCGTGGTACCCATCCCATGGGTCCCAAATCTGCAGGTTTAAGGGCATCTTCCTACATCGAAAACATGCATAGAAACCCAGAATATGGTACACCGTGTGATGGGGAAAGGTTTCTAAAACGCACCTCATTTCTCATCTCCTTGTGCTCGGGTTCGCCATTGCAGCCACTTTACTAGCAATCTCCCTACTTGGAGCATCAGCACCTTTAACCTCCTGTTCCGTACAGGTTGCAATTTGTCCTGAGGATGAATGGGAAGATGGGGAACCAATGAGAGACTAGCTCTTGGTGTTGGGACAGGCACAGGGCACTCTATTTTCCCATCAGGAAGAAGAATTAACCACAGGCTCAGCCTTCCCCCCGGAACCAGAACAGGGCCTGAAGCCATCCTGCGCTTTTACGGCCAGCTCCCAAAAAGCGAGTGGTAAAATGGAGCTTCAGGGCACTGCAATTCACAAACCTGCAGAGTTATAAATGATAACTCTCGTCCACAAATATATTGAGGGAAGGCAAAAAAGAGGATTTGAAATCAAGGCAGAATTGCAGGAAACAGATTTCAGGAGGTAGATTCGAATCGCCTTTAAAGCACATGAAAAGCGGCAAAACATTGATAATGATGCCCTTGGCCAAAAAGGGCAATATATTCAGGAAAAAACGCATACGCCCTTTTTGGCCAACCAAGCAACCTGGAAAGGCAAATCAGCGCTACAAAGAAGTCTCGCTTCCCATCGGTCAAATGGGCCATGCTGAAAAAAGTGTCAAAACCAGAAATGCAGGACAGACCATGGAGAAATGGGAGCCTTGCTACGCTGATGGGCGGGATGTAAATTGCCAACAGCCACTCTGGAGAAGGGTACAGTGAGTCCTGAAACATCTAAAAAACACAGCTTAGAGAGCATAGGGCACTTCCATGCATGGGGGTATAAATTGGGAAAGTTAAAAATCAGCAAGACACAGGAACACCAAAGTTTAGGGCTTCTCTGTTGCCAAGGACCTCCACTTCATTCCACCTTAAATATCCCAGGAAAGATAAAAATGGATAAATAAGTGGTGGTCCTTATGTACAATGGAATATCACTCAGCCATGAAATCAATGTCCTAAGGCAAGTAGCAGCATGATGAGTGGATTTAGGTACGACGATTCTAAGGGAAATAAGTCACACAGAAAAGGACACTTCTCATAAGATATCACTTATACAGGGAAAGTAAATACCGTTACACTTGAACTGAATTACAAAACAGAACAGAGTCACACATGCAGAAAACACACTATGGCTGCTTAACAGGAAAGGTGAGGTGGGGTGATACATAAAACAAGGGTTTCAAATGAGCTGAGATACCGTTCCATAAACCCAATATGTAATAGACAAGACCTACTCCTTGCTCAGAGAACTGGACTCAACACCCCCTATTCATCACACAAGGATATATCTGACTAGTAATAATCTTAAAACCTATGTATTGAAATCTCTCTGTTAGTGTGTGAAGTGGGTGTAAAGCGGGATAAACACAGCAGTGAAAAGCAGCTAAACCCCATTCTAAAAATAAATTACTTTTAAAACCCCATGAAACAAAGACAGTGAAAGAGAGAGAAATTCTTACACAATTCGTTCAGGGGCTGTGATGGAACCTGGATTGACCATATCTAGACCCACAGCTGGATGAGACATAAGGGTGGACACTCTTGGGGCTGAGAGGTTTGGTGAGGTTGGGTGAGTAAACGCAGACCCTTTAAAGTAATACTGCGTGGTACCCATCCCATGGGTCCCAAATCTCCAGGTTCAAGGGCATCTTCCTACATCGAAAACATGCATAGAAACCCAGAATATGGTACACCGTGTGATGGGGAAAGGTTTCTAAAACGCACCTCATTTCTCATCTCCTTGTGCTCGGGTTCGCCATTGCAGCCACTTTACTAGCAATCTCCCTACTTGGAGCATCAGCACCTTTAACCTCCTGTTCCGTACAGGTTGCAATTTGTCCTGAGGATGAACGGGAAGATGGGGAACCAATGAGAGACTAGCTCTTGGTGTTGGGACAGGCACAGGGCACTCTATTTTCCCATCACGAAGAAGAATTAACCACAGGCTCAGCCTGCCCCCCAGAACCAGAACAGGGCCTGAAGCCATCCTGCGCTTTTACGGCCAGCTCCCAAAAAGCGAGTTGTAAAATGGAGCTTCAGGGCACTGCAATTCACAAACCTGCAGAGTTATAAATGATAACTCTCGTCCACAAATATATTGAGGGAAGGCAAAAAAGAGGATTTGAAATCAAGGCAGAATTGCAGGAAACAGATTTCAGGAGGTAGATTCGAATCGCCTTTAAAGCACATGAAAAGCGGCAAAACATTGATAATGATGCCCTTGGCCAAAAAGGGCGTATGCGTTTTTTCCTGAATATATTCAGGAAAAAACGCATACGCCCTTTTTGGCCAACCAAGCAACCTGGAAAGGCAAATCAGCGCTACAAAGAAGTCTCGCTTCCCATCGGTCAAATGGGCCATGCTGAAATAAGTGTCAAAACCAGAAATGCAGGACAGGCCATGGAGAAATGGCAGCCTTGCTACGCTGATGGCCGGGATGTAAATTGCCAACAGCCACTCTGGAGAAGGGTACAGTGAGTCCTGAAACATCTAAAAAACACAGCTTAGAGAGCATAGGGCACTTCCATGCATGGGGGTATAAATTGGGAAAGTTAAAAATCAGCAAGACAAAAGCACACCAAAGTTTAGGGCTGCTCTGTTGCCAAGGACCTCCACTTCATTCCACCTTAAATATTCCAGGAAAGATAAAAATGGATAAATAAGTGGTGGTCCTTATGTACAATGGAATATCACTCAGCCATGAAATCAATGTCCTAAGGCTAGTAGCAGCATGATGAGTGGATTTAGGTATGAGACGATTCTAAGTGAAATAAGTCACACAGAAAAGGACACTTCTCATAAGATATCACTTATACAGGGAAAGTAAAAACCGTTACACTTGAACTGAATTACAAAACAGAACAGAGTCACACATGCAGAAAACACACTATGGCTGCTTAACAGGAAAGGTGAGGTGGGGTGATACATAAAACAAGGGTTTCAAATGAGCTGAGATACCGTTCCATAAACCCAATATGTAATAGACAAGACCTACTCCTTGCTCAGAGAACTGGACTCAACACCCCCTATTCACCACACAAGGATATATCTGACTAGTAATAATCTTAAAACCTATGTATTGAAATCTCTCTGTTAGTGTGTGAAGTGGGTGTAAAGCGGCATAAACACAGCAGTGAAAAGCAGCTAAACCCCATTCTAAAAATAAATTACTTTTAAAACCCCATGAAACAAAGACAGTGAAAGAGAGAGAAATTCTTACACAATTCGTTCAGGGGCTGTGATGGAACCTGGATTGACCATATCTAGACCCACAGCTGGATGAGACATAAGGGTGGACACTCTTGGGGCTGAGAGGTTTGGTGAGGTTGGGTGAGTAAACGCAGACCCTTTAAAGTAATACTGCGTGGTACCCATCCCATGGGTCCCAAATCTCCAGGTTCAAGGGCATCTTCCTACATCGAAAACATGCATAGAAACCCAGAATATGGTACACCGTGTGATGGGGAAAGGTTTCTAAAACGCACCTCATTTCTCATCTCCTTGTGCTCGGGTTTACCATTGCAGACACTTTACTAGCAATCTCCCTACTTGGAGCATCAGCACCTTTAACCTCCTGTTCCGTACAGGTTGCAATTTGTCCTGAGGATGAACGGGAAGATGGGGAACCAATGAGAGACTAGCTCTTGGTGTTGGGACAGGCACAGGGCACTCTATTTTCCCATCAGGAAGAAGAATTAACCACAGGCTCAGCCTTCCCCCCGGAACCAGAACAGGGCCTGAAGCCATCCTGCGCTTTTACGGCCAGCTCCCAAAAAGCGAGTGGTAAAATGGAGCTTCAGGGCACTGCAATTCACAAACCTGCAGAGTTATAAATGATAACTCTCGTCCACAAATATATTGAGGGAAGGCAAAAAAGAGGATTTGAAATCAAGGCAGAATTGCAGGAAACAGATTTCAGGAGGTAGATTCGAATCGCCTTTAAAGCACATGAAAAGCGGCAAAACATTGATAATGATGCCCTTGGCCAAAAAGGGCGTATGCGTTTTTTCCTGAATATATTCAGGAAAAAACGCATACGCCCTTTTTGGCCAACCAAGCAACCTGGAAAGGCAAATCAGCGCTACAAAGAAGTCTCGCTTCCCATCGGTCAAATGGGCCATGCTGAAAAAAGTGTCAAAACCAGAAATGCAGGACAGGCCATGGAGAAATGGGAGCCTTGCTACGCTGATGGGCGGGATGTAAATTGCCAACAGCCACTCTGGAGAAGGGTACAGTGAGTCCTGAAACATCTAAAAAACACAGCTTAGAGAGCATAGGGCACTTCCATGCATGGGGGTATAAATTGGGAAAGTTAAATATCAGCAAGACACAGGAACACCAAAGTTTAGGGCTTCTCTGTTGCCAAGGACCTCCACTTCATTCCACCTTAAATATCCCAGGAAAGATAAAAATGGATAAATAAGTGGTGGTCCTTATGTACAATGGAATATCACTCAGCCATGAAATCAATGTCCTAAGGCTAGTAGCAGCATGATGAGTGGATTTAGGTACGAGACGATTCTAAGTGAAATAAGTCACACAGAAAAGGACACTTCTCATAAGATATCACTTATACAGGGAAAGTAAACACCGTTACACTTGAACTGAATTACAAAACAGAACAGAGTCACACATGCAGAAAACACACTATGGCTGCTTAACAGGAAAGGTGAGGTGGGGTGATACATAAAACAAGGGTTTCAAATGAGCTGAGATACCGTTCCATAAACCCAATATGTAATAGACAAGACCTACTCCTTGCTCAGGAAACTGGACTCAACACCCCCTATTCACCACACAAGGATATATCTGACTAGTAATAATCTTAAAACCTATGTATTGAAATCTCTCTGTTAGTGTGTGAAGTGGGTGTAAAGCGGCATAAACACAGCAGTGAAAAGCAGCTAAACCCCATTCTAAAAATAAATTACTTTTAAAACCCCAGGAAACAAAGACAGTGAAAGAGAGAGAAATTCTTACACAATTCGTTCAGGGGCTGTGATGGAACCTGGATTGACCATATCTAGACCCACAGCTGGATGAGACATAAGGGTGGACACTCTTGGGGCTGAGAGGTTTGGTGAGGTTGGGTGAGTAAACGCAGACCCTTTAAAGTAATACTGCGTGGTACCCATCCCATGGGTCCCAAATCTCCAGGTTCAAGGGCATCTTCCTACATCGAAAACATGCATAGAAACCCAGAATATGGTACACCGTGTGATGGGGAAAGGTTTCTAAAACGCACCTCATTTCTCATCTCCTTGTGCTCGGGTTCGCCATTGCAGCCACTTTACTAGCAATCTCCCTACTTGGAGCATCAGCACCTTTAACCTCCTGTTCCGTACAGGTTGCAATTTGTCCTGAGGATGAATGGGAAGATGGGGAACCAATGAGAGACTAGCTCTTGGTGTTGGGACAGGCACAGGGCACTCTATTTTCCCATCAGGAAGAAGAATTAACCACAGGCTCAGCCTGTCCCCCAGAACCAGAACAGGGCCTGAAGCCATCCTGCGCTTTTACGGCCAGCTCCCAAAAAGCGAGTTGTAAAATGGAGCTTCAGGGCACTGCAATTCACAAACCTGCAGAGTTATAAATGATAACTCTCGTCCACAAATATATTGAGGGAAGGCAAAAAAGAGGATTTGAAATCAAGGCAGAATTGCAGGAAACAGATTTCAGGAGGTAGATTCGAATCGCCTTTAAAGCACATGAAAAGCGGCAAAACATTGATAATGATGCCCTTGGCCAAAAAGGGCAATATATTCAGGAAAAAACGCATACGCCCTTTTTGGCCAACCAAGCAACCTGGAAAGGCAAATCAGCGCTACAAAGAAGTCTCGCTTCCCATCGGTCAAATGGGCCATGCTGAAAAAAGTGTCAAAACCAGAAATGCAGGACAGGCCATGGAGAAATGGGAGCCTTGCTACGCTGATGGGCGGGATGTAAATTGCCAACAGCCACTCTGGAGAAGGGTACAGTGAGTCCTGAAACATCTAAAAAACACAGCTTAGAGAGCATAGGGCACTTCCATGCATGGGGGTATAAATTGGGAAAGTTAAAAATCAGCAAGACACAGGAACACCAAAGTTTAGGGCTTCTCTGTTGCCAAGGACCTCCACTTCATTCCACCTTAACTATCCCAGGAAAGATAAAAATGGATAAATAAGTGGTGGTCCTTATGTACAATGGAATATCACTCAGCCATGAAATCAATGTCCTAAGGCAAGTAGCAGCATGATGAGTGGATTTAGGTACGACGATTCTAAGGGAAATAAGTCACACAGAAAAGGACACTTCTCATAAGATATCACTTATACAGGGAAAGTAAAAACCGTTACACTTGAACTGAATTACAAAACAGAACAGAGTCACACATGCAGAAAACACACTATGGCTGCTTAACAGGAAAGGTGAGGTGGGGTGATACATAAAACAAGGGTTTCAAATGAGCTGAGATACCGTTCCATAAACCCAATATGTAATAGACAAGACCTACTCCTTGCTCAGAGAACTGGACTCAACACCCCCTATTCACCACACAAGGATATATCTGACTAGTAATAATCTTAAAACCTATGTATTGAAATCTCTCTGTTAGTGTGTGAAGTGGGTGTAAAGCGGCATAAACACAGCAGTGAAAAGCAGCTAAACCCCATTCTAAAAATAAATTACTTTTAAATCCCCATGAAACAAAGACAGTGAAAGAGAGAGAAATTCTTACACAATTCGTTCAGGGGCTGTGATGGAACCTGGATTGACCATATCTAGACCCACAGCTGGATGAGACATAAGGGTGGACACTCTTGGGGCTGAGAGGTTTGGTGAGGTTGGGTGAGTAAACGCAGACCCTTTAAAGTAATACTGCGTGGTACCCATCCCATGGGTCCCAAATCTCCAGGTTTAAGGGCATCTTCCTACATCGAAAACATGCATAGAAACCCAGAATATGGTACACCGTGTGATGGGGAAAGGTTTCTAAAACGCACCTCATTTCTCATCTCCTTGTGCTCGGGTTCGCCATTGCAGCCACTTTACTAGCAATCTCCCTACTTGGAGCATCAGCACCTTTAACCTCCTGTTCCGTACAGGTTGCAATTTGTCCTGAGGATGAATGGGAAGATGGGGAACCAATGAGAGACTAGCTCTTGGTGTTGGGACAGGCACAGGGCACTCTATTTACCCATCAGGAAGAAGAATTAACCACAGGCTCAGCCTGCCCCCCGGAACCAGAACAGGGCCTGAAGCCATCCTGCGCTTTTACGGCCAGCTCCCAAAAAGCGAGTGGTAAAATGGAGCTTCAGGGCACTGCAATTCACAAACCTGCAGAGTTATAAATGATAACTCTCGTCCACAAATATATTGAGGGAAGGCAAAAAAGAGGATTTGAAATCAAGGCAGAATTGCAGGAAACAGATTTCAGGAGGTAGATTCGAATCGCCTTTAAAGCACATGAAAAGCGGCAAAACATTGATAATGATGCCCTTGGCCAAAAAGGGCAATATATTCAGGAAAAAACGCATATGCCCTTTTTGGCCAACCAAGCAACCTGGAAAGGCAAATCAGCGCTACAAAGAAGTCTCGCTTCCCATCGGTCAAATGGGCCATGCTGAAAAAAGTGTCAAAACCAGAAATGCAGGACAGGCCATGGAGAAATGGGAGCCTTGCTACGCTGATGGGCGGGATGTAAATTGCCAACAGCCACTCTGGAGAAGGGTACAGTGAGTCCTGAAACATCTAAAAAACACAGCTTAGAGAGCATAGGGCACTTCCATGCATGGGGGTATAAATTGGGAAAGTTAAAAATCAGCAAGACACAGGAACACCAAAGTTTAGGGCTTCTCTGTTGCCAAGGACCTCCACTTCATTCCACCTTAACTATCCCAGGAAAGATAAAAATGGATAAATAAGTGGTGGTCCTTATGTACAATGGAATATCACTCAGCCATGAAATCAATGTCCTAAGGCAAGTAGCAGCATGATGAGTGGATTTAGGTACGACGATTCTAAGGGAAATAAGTCACACAGAAAAGGACACTTCTCATAAGATATCACTTATACAGGGAAAGTAAAAACCGTTACACTTGAACTGAATTACAAAACAGAACAGAGTCACACATGCAGAAAACACACTATGGCTGCTTAACAGGAAAGGTGAGGTGGGGTGATACATAAAACAAGGGTTTCAAATGAGCTGAGATACCGTTCCATAAACCCAATATGTAATAGACAAGACCTACTCCTTGCTCAGAGAACTGGACTCAACACCCCCTATTCACCACACAAGGATATATCTGACTAGTAATAATCTTAAAACCTATGTATTGAAATCTCTCTGTTAGTGTGTGAAGTGGGTGTAAAGCGGCATAAACACAGCAGTGAAAAGCAGCTAAACCCCATTCTAAAAATAAATTACTTTTAAAACCCCATGAAACAAAGACAGTGAAAGAGAGAGAAATTCTTACACAATTCGTTCAGGGTCTGTGATGGAACCTGGATTGACCATATCTAGACCCACAGCTGGATGAGACATAAGGGTGGACACTCTTGGGGCTGAGAGGTTTGGTGAGGTTGGGTGAGTAAACGCAGACCCTTTAAAGTAATACTGCGTGGTACCCATCCCATGGGTCCCAAATCTCCAGGTTCAAGGGCATCTTCCTACATCGAAAACATGCATAGAAACCCAGAATATGGTACACCGTGTGATGGGGAAAGGTTTCTAAAACGCACCTCATTTCTCATCTCCTTGTGCTCGGGTTCACCATTGCAGACACTTTACTAGCAATCTCCCTACTTGGAGCATCAGCACCTTTAACCTCCTGTTCCGTACAGGTTGCAATTTGTCCTGAGGATGAACGGGAAGATGGGGAACCAATGAGAGACTAGCTCTTGGTGTTGGGACAGGCACAGGGCACTCTATTTTCCCATCAGGAAGAAGAATTAACCACAGGCTCAGCCTGTCCCCCAGAACCAGAACAGGGCCTGAAGCCATCCTGTGCTTTTACGGTCAGCTCCCAAAAAGCGAGTTGTAAAATGGAGCTTCAGGGCACTGCAATTCACAAACCTGCAGAGTTATAAATGATAACTCTCGTCCACAAATATATTGAGGGAAGGCAAAAAAGAGGATTTGAAATCAAGGCAGAATTGCAGGAAACAGATTTCAGGAGGTAGATTCGAATCGTCTTTAAAGCACATGAAAAGCGGCAAAACATTGATAATGATGCCCTTGGCCAAAAAGGGCGTATGCGTTTTTTCCTGAATATATTCAGGAAAAAACGCATACGCCCTTTTTGGCCAACCAAGCAACCTGGAAAGGCAAATCAGCGCTACAAAGAAGTCTCGCTTCCCATCGGTCAAATGGGCCATGCTGAAATAAGTGTCAAAACCAGAAATGCAGGACAGGCCATGGAGAAATGGGAGCCTTGCTACGCTGATGGGCGGGATGTAAATTGCCAACAGCCACTCTGGAGAAGGGTACAGTGAGTCCTGAAACATCTAAAAAACACAGCTTAGAGAGCATAGGGCACTTCCATGCATGGGGGTATAAATTGGGAAAGTTAAAAATCAGCAAGACACAGGAACACCAAAGTTTAGGGCTTCTCTGTTGCCAAGGACCTCCACTTCATTCCACCTTAAATATTCCAGGAAAGATAAAAATGGATAAATAAGTGGTGGTCCTTATGTACAATGGAATATCACTCAGCCATGAAATCAATGTCCTAAGGCTAGTAGCAGCATGATGAGTGGATTTAGGTATGAGACGATTCTAAGTGAAATAAGTCACACAGAAAAGGACACTTCTCATAAGATATCACTTATACAGGGAAAGTAAAAACCGTTACACTTGAACTGAATTACAAAACAGAACAGAGTCACACATGCAGAAAACACACTATGGCTGCTTAACAGGAAAGGTGAGGTGGGGTGATACATAAAACAAGGGTTACAAATGAGCTGAGATACCGTTCCATAAACCCAATACGTAATAGACAAGACCTACTCCTTGCTCAGAGAACTGGACTCAACACCCCCTATTCACCACACAAGGATATATCTGACTAGTAATAATCTTAAAACCTATGTATTGAAATCTCTCTGTTAGTGTGTGAAGTGGGTGTAAAGCGGCATAAACACAGCAGTGAAAAGCAGCTAAACCCCATTCTAAAAATAAATTACTTTTAAAACCCCATGAAACAAAGACAGTGAAAGAGAGAGAAATTCTTACACAATTCGTTCAGGGGCTGTGATGGAACCTGGATTGACCATATCTAGACCCACAGCTGGATGAGACATAAGGGTGGACACTCTTGGGGCTGAGAGGTTTGGTGAGGTTGGGTGAGTAAACGCAGACCCTTTAAAGTAATACTGCGTGGTACCCATCCCATGGGTCCCAAATCTGCAGGTTTAAGGGCATCTTCCTACATCGAAAACATGCATAGAAACCCAGAATATGGTACACCGTGTGATGGGGAAAGGTTTCTAAAACGCACCTCATTTCTCATCTCCTTGTGCTCGGGTTCGCCATTGCAGCCACTTTACTAGCAATCTCCCTACTTGGAGCATCAGCACCTTTAACCTCCTGTTCCGTACAGGTTGCAATTTGTCCTGAGGATGAATGGGAAGATGGGGAACCAATGAGAGACTAGCTCTTGGTGTTGGGACAGGCACAGGGCACTCTATTTTCCCATCAGGAAGAAGAATTAACCACAGGCTCAGCCTTCCCCCCGGAACCAGAACAGGGCCTGAAGCCATCCTGCGCTTTTACGGCCAGCTCCCAAAAAGCGAGTGGTAAAATGGAGCTTCAGGGCACTGCAATTCACAAACCTGCAGAGTTATAAATGATAACTCTCGTCCACAAATATATTGAGGGAAGGCAAAAAAGAGGATTTGAAATCAAGGCAGAATTGCAGGAAACAGATTTCAGGAGGTAGATTCGAATCGCCTTTAAAGCACATGAAAAGCGGCAAAACATTGATAATGATGCCCTTGGCCAAAAAGGGCAATATATTCAGGAAAAAACGCATACGCCCTTTTTGGCCAACCAAGCAACCTGGAAAGGCAAATCAGCGCTACAAAGAAGTCTCGCTTCCCATCGGTCAAATGGGCCATGCTGAAAAAAGTGTCAAAACCAGAAATGCAGGACAGACCATGGAGAAATGGGAGCCTTGCTACGCTGATGGGCGGGATGTAAATTGCCAACAGCCACTCTGGAGAAGGGTACAGTGAGTCCTGAAACATCTAAAAAACACAGCTTAGAGAGCATAGGGCACTTCCATGCATGGGGGTATAAATTGGGAAAGTTAAAAATCAGCAAGACACAGGAACACCAAAGTTTAGGGCTTCTCTGTTGCCAAGGACCTCCACTTCATTCCACCTTAAATATCCCAGGAAAGATAAAAATGGATAAATAAGTGGTGGTCCTTATGTACAATGGAATATCACTCAGCCATGAAATCAATGTCCTAAGGCAAGTAGCAGCATGATGAGTGGATTTAGGTACGACGATTCTAAGGGAAATAAGTCACACAGAAAAGGACACTTCTCATAAGATATCACTTATACAGGGAAAGTAAATACCGTTACACTTGAACTGAATTACAAAACAGAACAGAGTCACACATGCAGAAAACACACTATGGCTGCTTAACAGGAAAGGTGAGGTGGGGTGATACATAAAACAAGGGTTTCAAATGAGCTGAGATACCGTTCCATAAACCCAATATGTAATAGACAAGACCTACTCCTTGCTCAGAGAACTGGACTCAACACCCCCTATTCATCACACAAGGATATATCTGACTAGTAATAATCTTAAAACCTATGTATTGAAATCTCTCTGTTAGTGTGTGAAGTGGGTGTAAAGCGGGATAAACACAGCAGTGAAAAGCAGCTAAACCCCATTCTAAAAATAAATTACTTTTAAAACCCCATGAAACAAAGACAGTGAAAGAGAGAGAAATTCTTACACAATTCGTTCAGGGGCTGTGATGGAACCTGGATTGACCATATCTAGACCCACAGCTGGATGAGACATAAGGGTGGACACTCTTGGGGCTGAGAGGTTTGGTGAGGTTGGGTGAGTAAACGCAGACCCTTTAAAGTAATACTGCGTGGTACCCATCCCATGGGTCCCAAATCTCCAGGTTCAAGGGCATCTTCCTACATCGAAAACATGCATAGAAACCCAGAATATGGTACACCGTGTGATGGGGAAAGGTTTCTAAAACGCACCTCATTTCTCATCTCCTTGTGCTCGGGTTCGCCATTGCAGCCACTTTACTAGCAATCTCCCTACTTGGAGCATCAGCACCTTTAACCTCCTGTTCCGTACAGGTTGCAATTTGTCCTGAGGATGAACGGGAAGATGGGGAACCAATGAGAGACTAGCTCTTGGTGTTGGGACAGGCACAGGGCACTCTATTTTCCCATCACGAAGAAGAATTAACCACAGGCTCAGCCTGCCCCCCAGAACCAGAACAGGGCCTGAAGCCATCCTGCGCTTTTACGGCCAGCTCCCAAAAAGCGAGTTGTAAAATGGAGCTTCAGGGCACTGCAATTCACAAACCTGCAGAGTTATAAATGATAACTCTCGTCCACAAATATATTGAGGGAAGGCAAAAAAGAGGATTTGAAATCAAGGCAGAATTGCAGGAAACAGATTTCAGGAGGTAGATTCGAATCGCCTTTAAAGCACATGAAAAGCGGCAAAACATTGATAATGATGCCCTTGGCCAAAAAGGGCGTATGCGTTTTTTCCTGAATATATTCAGGAAAAAACGCATACGCCCTTTTTGGCCAACCAAGCAACCTGGAAAGGCAAATCAGCGCTACAAAGAAGTCTCGCTTCCCATCGGTCAAATGGGCCATGCTGAAATAAGTGTCAAAACCAGAAATGCAGGACAGGCCATGGAGAAATGGCAGCCTTGCTACGCTGATGGCCGGGATGTAAATTGCCAACAGCCACTCTGGAGAAGGGTACAGTGAGTCCTGAAACATCTAAAAAACACAGCTTAGAGAGCATAGGGCACTTCCATGCATGGGGGTATAAATTGGGAAAGTTAAAAATCAGCAAGACAAAAGCACACCAAAGTTTAGGGCTGCTCTGTTGCCAAGGACCTCCACTTCATTCCACCTTAAATATTCCAGGAAAGATAAAAATGGATAAATAAGTGGTGGTCCTTATGTACAATGGAATATCACTCAGCCATGAAATCAATGTCCTAAGGCTAGTAGCAGCATGATGAGTGGATTTAGGTATGAGACGATTCTAAGTGAAATAAGTCACACAGAAAAGGACACTTCTCATAAGATATCACTTATACAGGGAAAGTAAAAACCGTTACACTTGAACTGAATTACAAAACAGAACAGAGTCACACATGCAGAAAACACACTATGGCTGCTTAACAGGAAAGGTGAGGTGGGGTGATACATAAAACAAGGGTTTCAAATGAGCTGAGATACCGTTCCATAAACCCAATATGTAATAGACAAGACCTACTCCTTGCTCAGAGAACTGGACTCAACACCCCCTATTCACCACACAAGGATATATCTGACTAGTAATAATCTTAAAACCTATGTATTGAAATCTCTCTGTTAGTGTGTGAAGTGGGTGTAAAGCGGCATAAACACAGCAGTGAAAAGCAGCTAAACCCCATTCTAAAAATAAATTACTTTTAAAACCCCATGAAACAAAGACAGTGAAAGAGAGAGAAATTCTTACACAATTCGTTCAGGGGCTGTGATGGAACCTGGATTGACCATATCTAGACCCACAGCTGGATGAGACATAAGGGTGGACACTCTTGGGGCTGAGAGGTTTGGTGAGGTTGGGTGAGTAAACGCAGACCCTTTAAAGTAATACTGCGTGGTACCCATCCCATGGGTCCCAAATCTCCAGGTTCAAGGGCATCTTCCTACATCGAAAACATGCATAGAAACCCAGAATATGGTACACCGTGTGATGGGGAAAGGTTTCTAAAACGCACCTCATTTCTCATCTCCTTGTGCTCGGGTTTACCATTGCAGACACTTTACTAGCAATCTCCCTACTTGGAGCATCAGCACCTTTAACCTCCTGTTCCGTACAGGTTGCAATTTGTCCTGAGGATGAACGGGAAGATGGGGAACCAATGAGAGACTAGCTCTTGGTGTTGGGACAGGCACAGGGCACTCTATTTTCCCATCAGGAAGAAGAATTAACCACAGGCTCAGCCTTCCCCCCGGAACCAGAACAGGGCCTGAAGCCATCCTGCGCTTTTACGGCCAGCTCCCAAAAAGCGAGTGGTAAAATGGAGCTTCAGGGCACTGCAATTCACAAACCTGCAGAGTTATAAATGATAACTCTCGTCCACAAATATATTGAGGGAAGGCAAAAAAGAGGATTTGAAATCAAGGCAGAATTGCAGGAAACAGATTTCAGGAGGTAGATTCGAATCGCCTTTAAAGCACATGAAAAGCGGCAAAACATTGATAATGATGCCCTTGGCCAAAAAGGGCGTATGCGTTTTTTCCTGAATATATTCAGGAAAAAACGCATACGCCCTTTTTGGCCAACCAAGCAACCTGGAAAGGCAAATCAGCGCTACAAAGAAGTCTCGCTTCCCATCGGTCAAATGGGCCATGCTGAAAAAAGTGTCAAAACCAGAAATGCAGGACAGGCCATGGAGAAATGGGAGCCTTGCTACGCTGATGGGCGGGATGTAAATTGCCAACAGCCACTCTGGAGAAGGGTACAGTGAGTCCTGAAACATCTAAAAAACACAGCTTAGAGAGCATAGGGCACTTCCATGCATGGGGGTATAAATTGGGAAAGTTAAATATCAGCAAGACACAGGAACACCAAAGTTTAGGGCTTCTCTGTTGCCAAGGACCTCCACTTCATTCCACCTTAAATATCCCAGGAAAGATAAAAATGGATAAATAAGTGGTGGTCCTTATGTACAATGGAATATCACTCAGCCATGAAATCAATGTCCTAAGGCTAGTAGCAGCATGATGAGTGGATTTAGGTACGAGACGATTCTAAGTGAAATAAGTCACACAGAAAAGGACACTTCTCATAAGATATCACTTATACAGGGAAAGTAAACACCGTTACACTTGAACTGAATTACAAAACAGAACAGAGTCACACATGCAGAAAACACACTATGGCTGCTTAACAGGAAAGGTGAGGTGGGGTGATACATAAAACAAGGGTTTCAAATGAGCTGAGATACCGTTCCATAAACCCAATATGTAATAGACAAGACCTACTCCTTGCTCAGGAAACTGGACTCAACACCCCCTATTCACCACACAAGGATATATCTGACTAGTAATAATCTTAAAACCTATGTATTGAAATCTCTCTGTTAGTGTGTGAAGTGGGTGTAAAGCGGCATAAACACAGCAGTGAAAAGCAGCTAAACCCCATTCTAAAAATAAATTACTTTTAAAACCCCAGGAAACAAAGACAGTGAAAGAGAGAGAAATTCTTACACAATTCGTTCAGGGGCTGTGATGGAACCTGGATTGACCATATCTAGACCCACAGCTGGATGAGACATAAGGGTGGACACTCTTGGGGCTGAGAGGTTTGGTGAGGTTGGGTGAGTAAACGCAGACCCTTTAAAGTAATACTGCGTGGTACCCATCCCATGGGTCCCAAATCTCCAGGTTCAAGGGCATCTTCCTACATCGAAAACATGCATAGAAACCCAGAATATGGTACACCGTGTGATGGGGAAAGGTTTCTAAAACGCACCTCATTTCTCATCTCCTTGTGCTCGGGTTCACCATTGCAGACACTTTACTAGCAATCTCCCTACTTGGAGCATCAGCACCTTTAACCTCCTGTTCCGTACAGGTTGCAATTTGTCCTGAGGATGAACGGGAAGATGGGGAACCAATGAGAGACTAGCTCTTGGTGTTGGGACAGGCACAGGGCACTCTATTTTCCCATCAGGAAGAAGAATTAACCACAGGCTCAGCCTTTCCCCCAGAACCAGAACAGGGCCTGAAGCCATCCTGCGCTTTTACGGCCAGCTCCCAAAAAGCGAGTTGTAAAATGGAGCTTCAGGGCACTGCAATTCACAAACCTGCAGAGTTATAAATGATAACTCTCGTCCACAAATATATTGAGGGAAGGCAAAAAAGAGGATTTGAAATCAAGGCAGAATTGCAGGAATCAGATTTCAGGAGGTAGATTCGAATCGCCTTTAAAGCACATGAAAAGCGGCAAAACATTGATAATGATGCCCTTGGCCAAAAAGGGCGTATGCGTTTTTTCCTGAATATATTCAGGAAAAAACGCATACGCCCTTTTTGGCCAACCAAGCAACCTGGAAAGGCAAATCAGCGCTACAAAGAAGTCTCGCTTCCCATCGGTCAAATGGGCCATGCTGA
The DNA here is from genome assembly GCF_965194825.1 of Balaenoptera physalus. Classification (NCBI taxonomy): domain Eukaryota; kingdom Metazoa; phylum Chordata; class Mammalia; order Artiodactyla; family Balaenopteridae; genus Balaenoptera; species Balaenoptera physalus. The sequence goes on from NW_028125174.1 coordinate 57,919, forward strand.
AATAAGTGTCAAAACCAGAAATGCAGGACAGGCCATGGAGAAATGGGAGCCTTGCTACGCTGATGGGCGGGATGTAAATTGCCAACAGCCACTCTGGAGAAGGGTACAGTGAGTCCTGAAACATCTAAAAAACACAGCTTAGAGAGCATAGGGCACTTCCATGCATGGGGGTATAAATTGGGAAAGTTAAAAATCAGCAAGACACAGGAACACCAAAGTTTAGGGCTTCTCTGTTGCCAAGGACCTCCACTTCATTCCACCTTAAATATCCCAGGAAAGATAAAAATGGATAAATAAGTGGTGGTCCTTATGTACAATGGAATATCACTCAGCCATGAAATCAATGTCCTAAGGCAAGTAGCAGCATGATGAGTGGATTTAGGTACGACGATTCTAAGGGAAATAAGTCACACAGAAAAGGACACTTCTCATAAGATATCACTTATACAGGGAAAGTAAACACCGTTACACTTGAACTGAATTACAAAACAGAACAGAGTCACACATGCAGAAAACACACTATGGCTGCTTAACAGGAAAGGTGAGGTGGGGTGATACATAAAACAAGGGTTTCAAATGAGCTGAGATACCGTTCCATAAACCCAATATGTAATAGACAAGACCTACTCCTTGCTCAGGGAACTGGACTCAACACCCCCTATTCACCACACAAGGATATATCTGACTAGTAATAATCTTAAAACCTATGTATTGAAATCTCTCTGTTAGTGTGTGAAGTGGGTGTAAAGCGGCATAAACACAGCAGTGAAAAGCAGCTAAACCCCATTCTAAAAATAAATTACTTTTAAAACCCCATGAAACAAAGACAGTGAAAGAGAGAGAAATTCTTACACAATTCGTTCAGGGGCTGTGATGGAACCTGGATTGACCATATCTAGACCCACAGCTGGATGAGACATAAGGGTGGACACTCTTGGGGCTGAGAGGTTTGGTGAGGTTGGGTGAGTAAACGCAGACCCTTTAAAGTAATACTGCGTGGTACCCATCCCATGGGTCCCAAATCTCCAGGTTCAAGGGCATCTTCCTACATCGAAAACAGGCATAGAAACCCAGAATATGGTACACCGTGTGATGGGGAAAGGTTTCTAAAACGCACCTCATTTCTCATCTCCTTGTGCTCGGGTTCGCCATTGCAGCCACTTTACTAGCAATCTCCCTACTTGGAGCATCAGCACCTTTAACCTCCTGTTCCGTACAGGTTGCAATTTGTCCTGAGGATGAATGGGAAGATGGGGAACCAATGAGAGACTAGCTGTTGGTGTTGGGACAGGCACAGGGCACTCTATTTTCCCATCACGAAGAAGAATTAACCACAGGCTCAGCCTGCCCCCTGGAACGAGAACAGGGCCTGAAGCCATCCTGCGCTTTTACGGCCAGCTCCCAAAAAGCGAGTTGTAAAATGGAGCTTCAGGGCACTGCAATTCACAAACCTGCAGAGTTATAAATGATAACTCTCGTCCACAAATATATTGAGGGAAGGCAAAAAAGAGGATTTGAAATCAAGGCAGAATTGCAGAAAACAGATTTCAGGAGGTAGATACGAATCGCCTTTAAAGCACATGAAAAGCGGCAAAACATTGATAATGATGCCCTTGGCCAAAAAGGGCCTATGCGTTTTTTCCTGAATATATTCAGGAAAAAACGCATACGCCCTTTTTGGCCAACCAAGCAACCTGGAAAGGCAAATCAGCGCTACAAAGAAGTCTCGCTTCCCATCGGTCAAATGGGCCATGCTGAAAAAAGGGTCAAAACCAGAAATGCAGGACAGGCCATGGAGAAATGGGAGCCTTGCTACGCTGATGGGCGGGATGTAAATTGCCAACAGCCACTCTGGAGAAGGGTACAGTGAGTCCTGAAACATCTGAAAAACACAGCTTAGAGAGCATAGGGCACTTCCATGCATGGGGGTATAAATTGGGAAAGTTAAAAATCAGCAAGACACAGGAACACCAAAGTTTAGGGCTTCTCTGTTGCCAAGGACCTCCACTTCATTCCACCTTAAATATCCCAGGAAAGATAAAAATGGATAAATAAGTGGTGGTCCTTATGTACAATGGAATATCACTCAGCCATGAAATCAATGTCCTAAGGCAAGTAGCAGCATGATGAGTGGATTTAGGTACGACGATTCTAAGGGAAATAAGTCACACAGAAAAGGACACTTCTCATAAGATATCACTTATACAGGGAAAGTAAAAACCGTTACACTTGAACTGAATTACAAAACAGAACAGAGTCACACATGCAGAAAACACACTATGGCTGCTTAACAGGAAAGGTGAGGTGGGGTGATACATAAAACAAGGGTTTCAAATGAGCTGAGATACCGTTCCATAAACCCAATATGTAATAGACAAGACCTACTCCTTGCTCAGGGAACTGGACTCAACACCCCCTATTCACCACACAAGGATATATCTGACTAGTAATAATCTTAAAACCTATGTATTGAAATCTCTCTGTTAGTGTGTGAAGTGGGTGTAAAGCGGCATAAACACAGCAGTGAAAAGCAGCTAAACCCCATTCTAAAAATAAATTACTTTTAAAACCCCATGAAACAAAGACAGTGAAAGAGAGAGAAATTCTTACACAATTCGTTCAGGGGCTGTGATGGAACCTGGATTGACCATATCTAGACCCACAGCTGGATGAGACATAAGGGTGGACACTCTTGGGGCTGAGAGGTTTGGTGAGGTTGGGTGAGTAAACGCAGACCCTTTAAAGTAATACTGCGTGGTACCCATCCCATGGGTCCCAAATCTCCAGGTTCAAGGGCATCTTCCTACATCGAAAACATGCATAGAAACCCAGAATATGGTACACCGTGTGATGGGGAAAGGTTTCTAAAACGCACCTCATTTCTCATCTCCTTGTGCTCGGGTTCGCCATTGCAGCCACTTTACTAGCAATCTCCCTACTTGGAGCATCAGCACCTTTAACCTCCTGTTCCGTACAGGTTGCAATTTGTCCTGAGGATGAATGGGAAGATGGGGAACCAATGAGAGACTAGCTGTTGGTGTTGGGACAGGCACAGGGCACTCTATTTTCCCATCAGGAAGAAGAATTAACCACAGGCTCAGCCTGCCCCCTGGAACGAGAACAGGGCCTGAAGCCATCCTGCGCTTTTACGGCCAGCTCCCAAAAAGCGAGTTGTAAAATGGAGCTTCAGGGCACTGCAATTCACAAACCTGCAGAGTTATAAATGATAACTCTCGTCCACAAATATATTGAGGGAAGGCAAAAAAGAGGATTTGAAATCAAGGCAGAATTGCAGGAAACAGATTTCAGGAGGTAGATACGAATCGCCTTTAAAGCACATGAAAAGCGGCAAAACATTGATAATGATGCCCTTGGCCAAAAAGGGCCTATGCGTTTTTTCCTGAATATATTCAGGAAAAAACGCATACGCCCTTTTTGGCCAACCAAGCAACCTGGAAAGGCAAATCAGCGCTACAAAGAAGTCTCGCTTCCCATCGGTCAAATGGGCCATGCTGAAAAAAGAGTCAAAACCAGAAATGCAGGACAGGCCATGGAGAAATGGGAGCCTTGCTACGCTGATGGGCGGGATGTAAATTGCCAACAGCCACTCTGGAGAAGGGTACAGTGAGTCCTGAAACATCTAAAAAACACAGCTTAGAGAGCATAGGGCACTTCCATGCATGGGGGTATAAATTGGGAAAGTTAAAAATCAGCAAGACACAGGAACACCAAAGTTTAGGGCTTCTCTGTTGCCAAGGACCTCCACTTCATTCCACCTTAAATATCCCAGGAAAGATAAAAATGGATAAATAAGTGGTGGTCCTTATGTACAATGGAATATCACTCAGCCATGAAATCAATGTCCTAAGGCAAGTAGCAGCATGATGAGTGGATTTAGGTACGACGATTCTAAGGGAAATAAGTCACACAGAAAAGGACACTTCTCATAAGATATCACTTATACAGGGAAAGTAAACACCGTTACACTTGAACTGAATTACAAAACAGAACAGAGTCACACATGCAGAAAACACACTATGGCTGCTTAACAGGAAAGGTGAGGTGGGGTGATACATAAAACAAGGGTTTCAAATGAGCTGAGATACCGTTCCATAAACCCAATATGTAATAGACAAGACCTACTCCTTGCTCAGGAAACTGGACTCAACACCCCCTATTCACCACACAAGGATATATCTGACTAGTAATAATCTTAAAACCTATGTATTGAAATCTCTCTGTTAGTGTGTGAAGTGGGTGTAAAGCGGCATAAACACAGCAGTGAAAAGCAGCTAAACCCCATTCTAAAAATAAATTACTTTTAAAACCCCAGGAAACAAAGACAGTGAAAGAGAGAGAAATTCTTACACAATTCGTTCAGGGGCTGTGATGGAACCTGGATTGACCATATCTAGACCCACAGCTGGATGAGACATAAGGGTGGACACTCTTGGGGCTGAGAGGTTTGGTGAGGTTGGGTGAGTAAACGCAGACCCTTTAAAGTAATACTGCGTGGTACCCATCCCATGGGTCCCAAATCTCCAGGTTCAAGGGCATCTTCCTACATCGAAAACATGCATAGAAACCCAGAATATGGTACACCGTGTGATGGGGAAAGGTTTCTAAAACGCACCTCATTTCTCATCTCCTTGTGCTCGGGTTCACCATTGCAGACACTTTACTAGCAATCTCCCTACTTGGAGCATCAGCACCTTTAACCTCCTGTTCCGTACAGGTTGCAATTTGTCCTGAGGATGAACGGGAAGATGGGGAACCAATGAGAGACTAGCTCTTGGTGTTGGGACAGGCACAGGGCACTCTATTTTCCCATCAGGAAGAAGAATTAACCACAGGCTCAGCCTTTCCCCCAGAACCAGAACAGGGCCTGAAGCCATCCTGCGCTTTTACGGCCAGCTCCCAAAAAGCGAGTTGTAAAATGGAGCTTCAGGGCACTGCAATTCACAAACCTGCAGAGTTATAAATGATAACTCTCGTCCACAAATATATTGAGGGAAGGCAAAAAAGAGGATTTGAAATCAAGGCAGAATTGCAGGAATCAGATTTCAGGAGGTAGATTCGAATCGCCTTTAAAGCACATGAAAAGCGGCAAAACATTGATAATGATGCCCTTGGCCAAAAAGGGCGTATGCGTTTTTTCCTGAATATATTCAGGAAAAAACGCATACGCCCTTTTTGGCCAACCAAGCAACCTGGAAAGGCAAATCAGCGCTACAAAGAAGTCTCGCTTCCCATCGGTCAAATGGGCCATGCTGAAATAAGTGTCAAAACCAGAAATGCAGGACAGGCCATGGAGAAATGGGAGCCTTGCTACGCTGATGGGCGGGATGTAAATTGCCAACAGCCACTCTGGAGAAGGGTACAGTGAGTCCTGAAACATCTAAAAAACACAGCTTAGAGAGCATAGGGCACTTCCATGCATGGGGGTATAAATTGGGAAAGTTAAAAATCAGCAAGACACAGGAACACCAAAGTTTAGGGCTTCTCTGTTGCCAAGGACCTCCACTTCATTCCACCTTAAATATCCCAGGAAAGATAAAAATGGATAAATAAGTGGTGGTCCTTATGTACAATGGAATATCACTCAGCCATGAAATCAATGTCCTAAGGCAAGTAGCAGCATGATGAGTGGATTTAGGTACGACGATTCTAAGGGAAATAAGTCACACAGAAAAGGACACTTCTCATAAGATATCACTTATACAGGGAAAGTAAACACCGTTACACTTGAACTGAATTACAAAACAGAACAGAGTCACACATGCAGAAAACACACTATGGCTGCTTAACAGGAAAGGTGAGGTGGGGTGATACATAAAACAAGGGTTTCAAATGAGCTGAGATACCGTTCCATAAACCCAATATGTAATAGACAAGACCTACTCCTTGCTCAGGGAACTGGACTCAACACCCCCTATTCACCACACAAGGATATATCTGACTAGTAATAATCTTAAAACCTATGTATTGAAATCTCTCTGTTAGTGTGTGAAGTGGGTGTAAAGCGGCATAAACACAGCAGTGAAAAGCAGCTAAACCCCATTCTAAAAATAAATTACTTTTAAAACCCCATGAAACAAAGACAGTGAAAGAGAGAGAAATTCTTACACAATTCGTTCAGGGGCTGTGATGGAACCTGGATTGACCATATCTAGACCCACAGCTGGATGAGACATAAGGGTGGACACTCTTGGGGCTGAGAGGTTTGGTGAGGTTGGGTGAGTAAACGCAGACCCTTTAAAGTAATACTGCGTGGTACCCATCCCATGGGTCCCAAATCTCCAGGTTCAAGGGCATCTTCCTACATCGAAAACAGGCATAGAAACCCAGAATATGGTACACCGTGTGATGGGGAAAGGTTTCTAAAACGCACCTCATTTCTCATCTCCTTGTGCTCGGGTTCGCCATTGCAGCCACTTTACTAGCAATCTCCCTACTTGGAGCATCAGCACCTTTAACCTCCTGTTCCGTACAGGTTGCAATTTGTCCTGAGGATGAATGGGAAGATGGGGAACCAATGAGAGACTAGCTGTTGGTGTTGGGACAGGCACAGGGCACTCTATTTTCCCATCACGAAGAAGAATTAACCACAGGCTCAGCCTGCCCCCTGGAACGAGAACAGGGCCTGAAGCCATCCTGCGCTTTTACGGCCAGCTCCCAAAAAGCGAGTTGTAAAATGGAGCTTCAGGGCACTGCAATTCACAAACCTGCAGAGTTATAAATGATAACTCTCGTCCACAAATATATTGAGGGAAGGCAAAAAAGAGGATTTGAAATCAAGGCAGAATTGCAGAAAACAGATTTCAGGAGGTAGATACGAATCGCCTTTAAAGCACATGAAAAGCGGCAAAACATTGATAATGATGCCCTTGGCCAAAAAGGGCCTATGCGTTTTTTCCTGAATATATTCAGGAAAAAACGCATACGCCCTTTTTGGCCAACCAAGCAACCTGGAAAGGCAAATCAGCGCTACAAAGAAGTCTCGCTTCCCATCGGTCAAATGGGCCATGCTGAAAAAAGGGTCAAAACCAGAAATGCAGGACAGGCCATGGAGAAATGGGAGCCTTGCTACGCTGATGGGCGGGATGTAAATTGCCAACAGCCACTCTGGAGAAGGGTACAGTGAGTCCTGAAACATCTGAAAAACACAGCTTAGAGAGCATAGGGCACTTCCATGCATGGGGGTATAAATTGGGAAAGTTAAAAATCAGCAAGACACAGGAACACCAAAGTTTAGGGCTTCTCTGTTGCCAAGGACCTCCACTTCATTCCACCTTAAATATCCCAGGAAAGATAAAAATGGATAAATAAGTGGTGGTCCTTATGTACAATGGAATATCACTCAGCCATGAAATCAATGTCCTAAGGCAAGTAGCAGCATGATGAGTGGATTTAGGTACGACGATTCTAAGGGAAATAAGTCACACAGAAAAGGACACTTCTCATAAGATATCACTTATACAGGGAAAGTAAAAACCGTTACACTTGAACTGAATTACAAAACAGAACAGAGTCACACATGCAGAAAACACACTATGGCTGCTTAACAGGAAAGGTGAGGTGGGGTGATACATAAAACAAGGGTTTCAAATGAGCTGAGATACCGTTCCATAAACCCAATATGTAATAGACAAGACCTACTCCTTGCTCAGGGAACTGGACTCAACACCCCCTATTCACCACACAAGGATATATCTGACTAGTAATAATCTTAAAACCTATGTATTGAAATCTCTCTGTTAGTGTGTGAAGTGGGTGTAAAGCGGCATAAACACAGCAGTGAAAAGCAGCTAAACCCCATTCTAAAAATAAATTACTTTTAAAACCCCATGAAACAAAGACAGTGAAAGAGAGAGAAATTCTTACACAATTCGTTCAGGGGCTGTGATGGAACCTGGATTGACCATATCTAGACCCACAGCTGGATGAGACATAAGGGTGGACACTCTTGGGGCTGAGAGGTTTGGTGAGGTTGGGTGAGTAAACGCAGACCCTTTAAAGTAATACTGCGTGGTACCCATCCCATGGGTCCCAAATCTCCAGGTTCAAGGGCATCTTCCTACATCGAAAACATGCATAGAAACCCAGAATATGGTACACCGTGTGATGGGGAAAGGTTTCTAAAACGCACCTCATTTCTCATCTCCTTGTGCTCGGGTTCGCCATTGCAGCCACTTTACTAGCAATCTCCCTACTTGGAGCATCAGCACCTTTAACCTCCTGTTCCGTACAGGTTGCAATTTGTCCTGAGGATGAATGGGAAGATGGGGAACCAATGAGAGACTAGCTGTTGGTGTTGGGACAGGCACAGGGCACTCTATTTTCCCATCAGGAAGAAGAATTAACCACAGGCTCAGCCTGCCCCCTGGAACGAGAACAGGGCCTGAAGCCATCCTGCGCTTTTACGGCCAGCTCCCAAAAAGCGAGTTGTAAAATGGAGCTTCAGGGCACTGCAATTCACAAACCTGCAGAGTTATAAATGATAACTCTCGTCCACAAATATATTGAGGGAAGGCAAAAAAGAGGATTTGAAATCAAGGCAGAATTGCAGGAAACAGATTTCAGGAGGTAGATACGAATCGCCTTTAAAGCACATGAAAAGCGGCAAAACATTGATAATGATGCCCTTGGCCAAAAAGGGCCTATGCGTTTTTTCCTGAATATATTCAGGAAAAAACGCATACGCCCTTTTTGGCCAACCAAGCAACCTGGAAAGGCAAATCAGCGCTACAAAGAAGTCTCGCTTCCCATCGGTCAAATGGGCCATGCTGAAAAAAGAGTCAAAACCAGAAATGCAGGACAGGCCATGGAGAAATGGGAGCCTTGCTACGCTGATGGGCGGGATGTAAATTGCCAACAGCCACTCTGGAGAAGGGTACAGTGAGTCCTGAAACATCTAAAAAACACAGCTTAGAGAGCATAGGGCACTTCCATGCATGGGGGTATAAATTGGGAAAGTTAAAAATCAGCAAGACACAGGAACACCAAAGTTTAGGGCTTCTCTGTTGCCAAGGACCTCCACTTCATTCCACCTTAAATATCCCAGGAAAGATAAAAATGGATAAATAAGTGGTGGTCCTTATGTACAATGGAATATCACTCAGCCATGAAATCAATGTCCTAAGGCAAGTAGCAGCATGATGAGTGGATTTAGGTACGACGATTCTAAGGGAAATAAGTCACACAGAAAAGGACACTTCTCATAAGATATCACTTATACAGGGAAAGTAAACACCGTTACACTTGAACTGAATTACAAAACAGAACAGAGTCACACATGCAGAAAACACACTATGGCTGCTTAACAGGAAAGGTGAGGTGGGGTGATACATAAAACAAGGGTTTCAAATGAGCTGAGATACCGTTCCATAAACCCAATATGTAATAGACAAGACCTACTCCTTGCTCAGGGAACTGGACTCAACACCCCCTATTCACCACACAAGGATATATCTGACTAGTAATAATCTTAAAACCTATGTATTGAAATCTCTCTGTTAGTGTGTGAAGTGGGTGTAAAGCGGCATAAACACAGCAGTGAAAAGCAGCTAAACCCCATTCTAAAAATAAATTACTTTTAAAACCCCATGAAACAAAGACAGTGAAAGAGAGAGAAATTCTTACACAATTCGTTCAGGGGCTGTGATGGAACCTGGATTGACCATATCTAGACCCACAGCTGGATGAGACATAAGGGTGGACACTCTTGGGGCTGAGAGGTTTGGTGAGGTTGGGTGAGTAAACGCAGACCCTTTAAAGTAATACTGCGTGGTACCCATCCCATGGGTCCCAAATCTCCAGGTTCAAGGGCATCTTCCTACATCGAAAACATGCATAGAAACCCAGAATATGGTACACCGTGTGATGGGGAAAGGTTTCTAAAACGCACCTCATTTCTCATCTCCTTGTGCTCGGGTTCGCCATTGCAGCCACTTTACTAGCAATCTCCCTACTTGGAGCATCAGCACCTTTAACCTCCTGTTCCGTACAGGTTGCAATTTGTCCTGAGGATGAATGGGAAGATGGGGAACCAATGAGAGACTAGCTGTTGGTGTTGGGACAGGCACAGGGCACTCTATTTTCCCATCAGGAAGAAGAATTAACCACAGGCTCAGCCTGCCCCCTGGAACGAGAACAGAGCCTGAAGCCATCCTGCGCTTTTACGGCCAGCTCCCAAAAAGCGAGTTGTAAAATGGAGCTTCAGGGCACTGCAATTCACAAACCTGCAGAGTTATAAATGATAACTCTCGTCCACAAATATATTGAGGGAAGGCAAAAAAGAGGATTTGAAATCAAGGCAGAATTGCAGGAAACAGATTTCAGGAGGTAGATTCGAATCGCCTTTAAAGCACATGAAAAGCGGCAAAACATTGATAATGATGCCCTTGGCCAAAAAGGGCGTATGCGTTTTTTCCTGAATATATTCAGGAAAAAACGCATACGCCCTTTTTGGCCAACCAAGCAACCTGGAAAGGCAAATCAGCGCTACAAAGAAGTCTCGCTTCCCATCGGTCAAATGGGCCATGCTGAAATAAGTGTCAAAACCAGAAATGCAGGACAGGCCATGGAGAAATGGGAGCCTTGCTACGCTGATGGGCGGGATGTAAATTGCCAACAGCCACTCTGGAGAAGGGTACAGTTTGTCCTGAAACATCTAAAAAACACAGCTTAGAGAGCATAGGGCACTTCCATGCATGGGGGTATAAATTGGGAAAGTTAAAAATCAGCAAGACAAAAGCACACCAAAGTTTAGGGCTGCTCTGTTGCCAAGGACCTCCACTTCATTCCACCTTAAATATCCCAGGAAAGATAAAAATGGATAAATAAGTGGTGGTCCTTATGTACAATGGAATATCACTCAGCCATGAAATCAATGTCCTAAGGCTAGTAGCAGCATGATGAGTGGATTTAGGTACGAGACGATTCTAAGTGAAATAAGTCACACAGAAAAGGACACTTCTCATAAGATATCACTTATACAGGAAAAGTAAACACCGTTACACTTGAACTGAATTACAAAACAGAACAGAGTCACACATGCAGAAAACACACTATGGCTGCTTAACAGGAAAGGTCAGGTGGGGTGATACATAAAACAAGGGTTTCAAATGAGCTGAGATACCGTTCCATAAACCCAATATGTAATAGACAAGACCTACTCCTTGCTCAGGGAACTGGACTCAACACCCCCTATTCACCACACAAGGATATATCTGACTAGTAATAATCTTAAAACCTATGTATTGAAATCTCTCTGTTAGTGTGTGAAGTGGGTGTAAAGCGGCATAAACACAGCAGTGAAAAGCAGCTAAACCCCATTCTAAAAATAAATTACTTTTAAAACCCCATGAAACAAAGACAGTGAAAGAGAGAGAAATTCTTACACAATTCGTTCAGGGGCTGTGATGGAACCTGGATTGACCATATCTAGACCCACAGCTGGATGAGACATAAGGGTGGACACTCTTGGGGCTGAGAGGTTTGGTGAGGTTGGGTGAGTAAACGCAGACCCTTTAAAGTAATACTGCGTGGTACCCATCCCATGGGTCCCAAATCTCCAGGTTCAAGGGCATCTTCCTACATCGAAAACATGCATAGAAACCCAGAATATGGTACACCGTGTGATGGGGAAAGGTTTCTAAAACGCACCTCATTTCTCATCTCCTTGTGCTCGGGTTCGCCATTGCAGCCACTTTACTAGCAATCTCCCTACTTGGAGCATCAGCACCTTTAACCTCCTGTTCCGTACAGGTTGCAATTTGTCCTGAGGATGAATGGGAAGATGGGGAACCAATGAGAGACTAGCTGTTGGTGTTGGGACAGGCACAGGGCACTCTATTTTCCCATCAGGAAGAAGAATTAACCACAGGCTCAGCCTGCCCCCTGGAACGAGAACAGAGCCTGAAGCCATCCTGCGCTTTTACGGCCAGCTCCCAAAAAGCGAGTGGTAAAATGGAGCTTCAGGGCACTGCAATTCACAAACCTGCAGAGTTATAAATGATAACTCTCGTCCACAAATATATTGAGGGAAGGCAAAAAAGAGGATTTGAAATCAAGGCAGAATTGCAGGAAACAGATTTCAGGAGGTAGATTCGAATCGCCTTTAAAGCACATGAAAAGCGGCAAAACATTGATAATGATGCCCTTGGCCAAAAAGGGCGTATGCGTTTTTTCCTGAATATATTCAGGAAAAAACGCATACGCCCTTTTTGGCCAACCAAGCAACCTGGAAAGGCAAATCAGAGCTACAAAGAAGTCTCGCTTCCCATCGGTCAAATGGGCCATGCTGAAATAAGTGTCAAAACCAGAAATGCAGGACAGGCCATGGAGAAATGGGAGCCTTGCTACGCTGATGGGCGGGATGTAAATTGCCAACAGCCACTCTGGAGAAGGGTACAGTTTGTCCTGAAACATCTAAAAAACACAGCTTAGAGAGCATAGGGCACTTCCATGCATGGGGGTATAAATTGGGAAAGTTAAAAATCAGCAAGACAAAAGCACACCAAAGTTTAGGGCTGCTCTGTTGCCAAGGACCTCCACTTCATTCCACCTTAAATATCCCAGGAAAGATAAAAATGGATAAATAAGTGGTGGTCCTTATGTACAATGGAATATCACTCAGCCATGAAATCAATGTCCTAAGGCTAGTAGCAGCATGATGAGTGGATTTAGGTACGAGACGATTCTAAGTGAAATAAGTCACACAGAAAAGGACACTTCTCATAAGATATCACTTATACAGGGAAAGTAAACACCGTTACACTTGAACTGAATTACAAAACAGAACAGAGTCACACATGCAGAAAACACACTATGGCTGCTTAACAGGAAAGGTCAGGTGGGGTGATACATAAAACAAGGGTTTCAAATGAGCTGAGATACCGTTCCATAAACCCAATATGTAATAGACAAGACCTACTCCTTGCTCAGGGAACTGGACTCAACACCCCCTATTCACCACACAAGGATATATCTGACTAGTAATAATCTTAAAACCTATGTATTGAAATCTCTCTGTTAGTGTGTGAAGTGGGTGTAAAGCGGCATAAACACAGCAGTGAAAAGCAGCTAAACCCCATTCTAAAAATAAATTACTTTTAAAACCCCATGAAACAAAGACAGTGAAAGAGAGAGAAATTCTTACACAATTCGTTCAGGGGCTGTGATGGAACCTGGATTGACCATATCTAGACCCACAGCTGGATGAGACATAAGGGTGGACACTCTTGGGGCTGAGAGGTTTGGTGAGGTTGGGTGAGTAAACGCAGACCCTTTAAAGTAATACTGCGTGGTACCCATCCCATGGGTCCCAAATCTCCAGGTTCAAGGGCATCTTCCTACATCGAAAACATGCATAGAAACCCAGAATATGGTACACCGTGTGATGGGGAAAGGTTTCTAAAACGCACCTCATTTCTCATCTCCTTGTGCTCGGGTTCGCCATTGCAGCCACTTTACTAGCAATCTCCCTACTTGGAGCATCAGCACCTTTAACCTCCTGTTCCGTACAGGTTGCAATTTGTCCTGAGGATGAATGGGAAGATGGGGAACCAATGAGAGACTAGCTGTTGGTGTTGGGACAGGCACAGGGCACTCTATTTTCCCATCAGGAAGAAGAATTAACCACAGGCTCAGCCTGCCCCCTGGAACGAGAACAGGGCCTGAAGCCATCCTGCGCTTTTACGGCCAGCTCCCAAAAAGCGAGTGGTAAAATGGAGCTTCAGGGCACTGCAATTCACAAACCTGCAGAGTTATAAATGATAACTCTCGTCCACAAATATATTGAGGGAAGGCAAAAAAGAGGATTTGAAATCAAGGCAGAATTGCAGGAAACAGATTTCAGGAGGTAGATACGAATCGCCTTTAAAGCACATGAAAAGCGGCAAAACATTGATAATGATGCCCTTGGCCAAAAAGGGCCTATGCGTTTTTTCCTGAATATATTCAGGAAAAAACGCATACGCCCTTTTTGGCCAACCAAGCAACCTGGAAAGGCAAATCAGCGCTACAAAGAAGTCTCGCTTCCCATCGGTCAAATGGGCCATGCTGAAAAAAGAGTCAAAACCAGAAATGCAGGACAGGCCATGGAGAAATGGGAGCCTTGCTACGCTGATGGGCGGGATGTAAATTGCCAACAGCCACTCTGGAGAAGGGTACAGTGAGTCCTGAAACATCTAAAAAACACAGCTTAGAGAGCATAGGGCACTTCCATGCATGGGGGTATAAATTGGGAAAGTTAAAAATCAGCAAGACACAGGAACACCAAAGTTTAGGGCTTCTCTGTTGCCAAGGACCTCCACTTCATTCCACCTTAAATATCCCAGGAAAGATAAAAATGGATAAATAAGTGGTGGTCCTTATGTACAATGGAATATCACTCAGCCATGAAATCAATGTCCTAAGGCAAGTAGCAGCATGATGAGTGGATTTAGGTACGACGATTCTAAGGGAAATAAGTCACACAGAAAAGGACACTTCTCATAAGATATCACTTATACAGGGAAAGTAAACACCGTTACACTTGAACTGAATTACAAAACAGAACAGAGTCACACATGCAGAAAACACACTATGGCTGCTTAACAGGAAAGGTGAGGTGGGGTGATACATAAAACAAGGGTTTCAAATGAGCTGAGATACCGTTCCATAAACCCAATATGTAATAGACAAGACCTACTCCTTGCTCAGGGAACTGGACTCAACACCCCCTATTCACCACACAAGGATATATCTGACTAGTAATAATCTTAAAACCTATGTATTGAAATCTCTCTGTTAGTGTGTGAAGTGGGTGTAAAGCGGCATAAACACAGCAGTGAAAAGCAGCTAAACCCCATTCTAAAAATAAATTACTTTTAAAACCCCATGAAACAAAGACAGTGAAAGAGAGAGAAATTCTTACACAATTCGTTCAGGGGCTGTGATGGAACCTGGATTGACCATATCTAGACCCACAGCTGGATGAGACATAAGGGTGGACACTCTTGGGGCTGAGAGGTTTGGTGAGGTTGGGTGAGTAAACGCAGACCCTTTAAAGTAATACTGCGTGGTACCCATCCCATGGGTCCCAAATCTCCAGGTTCAAGGGCATCTTCCTACATCGAAAACATGCATAGAAACCCAGAATATGGTACACCGTGTGATGGGGAAAGGTTTCTAAAACGCACCTCATTTCTCATCTCCTTGTGCTCGGGTTCGCCATTGCAGCCACTTTACTAGCAATCTCCCTACTTGGAGCATCAGCACCTTTAACCTCCTGTTCCGTACAGGTTGCAATTTGTCCTGAGGATGAATGGGAAGATGGGGAACCAATGAGAGACTAGCTGTTGGTGTTGGGACAGGCACAGGGCACTCTATTTTCCCATCAGGAAGAAGAATTAACCACAGGCTCAGCCTGCCCCCTGGAACGAGAACAGAGCCTGAAGCCATCCTGCGCTTTTACGGCCAGCTCCCAAAAAGCGAGTTGTAAAATGGAGCTTCAGGGCACTGCAATTCACAAACCTGCAGAGTTATAAATGATAACTCTCGTCCACAAATATATTGAGGGAAGGCAAAAAAGAGGATTTGAAATCAAGGCAGAATTGCAGGAAACAGATTTCAGGAGGTAGATTCGAATCGCCTTTAAAGCACATGAAAAGCGGCAAAACATTGATAATGATGCCCTTGGCCAAAAAGGGCGTATGCGTTTTTTCCTGAATATATTCAGGAAAAAACGCATACGCCCTTTTTGGCCAACCAAGCAACCTGGAAAGGCAAATCAGAGCTACAAAGAAGTCTCGCTTCCCATCGGTCAAATGGGCCATGCTGAAATAAGTGTCAAAACCAGAAATGCAGGACAGGCCATGGAGAAATGGGAGCCTTGCTACGCTGATGGGCGGGATGTAAATTGCCAACAGCCACTCTGGAGAAGGGTACAGTTTGTCCTGAAACATCTAAAAAACACAGCTTAGAGAGCATAGGGCACTTCCATGCATGGGGGTATAAATTGGGAAAGTTAAAAATCAGCAAGACAAAAGCACACCAAAGTTTAGGGCTGCTCTGTTGCCAAGGACCTCCACTTCATTCCACCTTAAATATCCCAGGAAAGATAAAAATGGATAAATAAGTGGTGGTCCTTATGTACAATGGAATATCACTCAGCCATGAAATCAATGTCCTAAGGCTAGTAGCAGCATGATGAGTGGATTTAGGTACGAGACGATTCTAAGTGAAATAAGTCACACAGAAAAGGACACTTCTCATAAGATATCACTTATACAGGGAAAGTAAACACCGTTACACTTGAACTGAATTACAAAACAGAACAGAGTCACACATGCAGAAAACACACTATGGCTGCTTAACAGGAAAGGTCAGGTGGGGTGATACATAAAACAAGGGTTTCAAATGAGCTGAGATACCGTTCCATAAACCCAATATGTAATAGACAAGACCTACTCCTTGCTCAGGGAACTGGACTCAACACCCCCTATTCACCACACAAGGATATATCTGACTAGTAATAATCTTAAAACCTATGTATTGAAATCTCTCTGTTAGTGTGTGAAGTGGGTGTAAAGCGGCATAAACACAGCAGTGAAAAGCAGCTAAACCCCATTCTAAAAATAAATTACTTTTAAAACCCCATGAAACAAAGACAGTGAAAGAGAGAGAAATTCTTACACAATTCGTTCAGGGGCTGTGATGGAACCTGGATTGACCATATCTAGACCCACAGCTGGATGAGACATAAGGGTGGACACTCTTGGGGCTGAGAGGTTTGGTGAGGTTGGGTGAGTAAACGCAGACCCTTTAAAGTAATACTGCGTGGTACCCATCCCATGGGTCCCAAATCTCCAGGTTCAAGGGCATCTTCCTACATCGAAAACATGCATAGAAACCCAGAATATGGTACACCGTGTGATGGGGAAAGGTTTCTAAAACGCACCTCATTTCTCATCTCCTTGTGCTCGGGTTCGCCATTGCAGCCACTTTACTAGCAATCTCCCTACTTGGAGCATCAGCACCTTTAACCTCCTGTTCCGTACAGGTTGCAATTTGTCCTGAGGATGAATGGGAAGATGGGGAACCAATGAGAGACTAGCTGTTGGTGTTGGGACAGGCACAGGGCACTCTATTTTCCCATCAGGAAGAAGAATTAACCACAGGCTCAGCCTGCCCCCTGGAACGAGAACAGGGCCTGAAGCCATCCTGCGCTTTTACGGCCAGCTCCCAAAAAGCGAGTGGTAAAATGGAGCTTCAGGGCACTGCAATTCACAAACCTGCAGAGTTATAAATGATAACTCTCGTCCACAAATATATTGAGGGAAGGCAAAAAAGAGGATTTGAAATCAAGGCAGAATTGCAGGAAACAGATTTCAGGAGGTAGATACGAATCGCCTTTAAAGCACATGAAAAGCGGCAAAACATTGATAATGATGCCCTTGGCCAAAAAGGGCGTATGCGTTTTTTCCTGAATATATTCAGGAAAAAACGCATACGCCCTTTTTGGCCAACCAAGCAACCTGGAAAGGCAAATCAGCGCTACAAAGAAGTCTCGCTTCCCATCGGTCAAATGGGCCATGCTGAAAAAAGGGTCAAAACCAGAAATGCAGGACAGGCCATGGAGAAATGGGAGCCTTGCTACGCTGATGGGCGGGATGTAAATTGCCAACAGCCACTCTGGAGAAGGGTACAGTGAGTCCTGAAACATCTAAAAAACACAGCTTAGAGAGCATAGGGCACTTCCATGCATGGGGGTATAAATTGGGAAAGTTAAAAATCAGCAAGACACAGGAACACCAAAGTTTAGGGCTTCTCTGTTGCCAAGGACCTCCACTTCATTCCACCTTAAATATCCCAGGAAAGATAAAAATGGATAAATAAGTGGTGGTCCTTATGTACAATGGAATATCACTCAGCCATGAAATCAATGTCCTAAGGCAAGTAGCAGCATGATGAGTGGATTTAGGTACGACGATTCTAAGGGAAATAAGTCACACAGAAAAGGACACTTCTCATAAGATATCACTTATACAGGGAAAGTAAAAACCGTTACACTTGAACTGAATTACAAAACAGAACAGAGTCACACATGCAGAAAACACACTATGGCTGCTTAACAGGAAAGGTGAGGTGGGGTGATACATAAAACAAGGGTTTCAAATGAGCTGAGATACCGTTCCATAAACCCAATATGTAATAGACAAGACCTACTCCTTGCTCAGGGAACTGGACTCAACACCCCCTATTCACCACACAAGGATATATCTGACTAGTAATAATCTTAAAACCTATGTATTGAAATCTCTCTGTTAGTGTGTGAAGTGGGTGTAAAGCGGCATAAATACAGCAGTGAAAAGCAGCTAAACCCCATTCTAAAAATAAATTACTTTTAAAACCCCATGAAACAAAGACAGTGAAAGAGAGAGAAATTCTTACACAATTCGTTCAGGGGCTGTGATGGAACCTGGATTGACCATATCTAGACCCACAGCTGGATGAGACATAAGGGTGGACACTCTTGGGGCTGAGAGGTTTGGTGAGGTTGGGTGAGTAAACGCAGACCCTTTAAAGTAATACTGCGTGGTACCCATCCCATGGGTCCCAAATCTCCAGGTTCAAGGGCATCTTCCTACATCGAAAACATGCATAGAAACCCAGAATATGGTACACCGTGTGATGGGGAAAGGTTTCTAAAACGCACCTCATTTCTCATCTCCTTGTGCTCGGGTTCGCCATTGCAGCCACTTTACTAGCAATCTCCCTACTTGGAGCATCAGCACCTTTAACCTCCTGTTCCGTACAGGTTGCAATTTGTCCTGAGGATGAATGGGAAGATGGGGAACCAATGAGAGACTAGCTGTTGGTGTTGGGACAGGCACAGGGCACTCTATTTTCCCATCAGGAAGAAGAATTAACCACAGGCTCAGCCTGCCCCCTGGAACGAGAACAGGGCCTGAAGCCATCCTGCGCTTTTACGGCCAGCTCCCAAAAAGCGAGTTGTAAAATGGAGCTTCAGGGCACTGCAATTCACAAACCTGCAGAGTTATAAATGATAACTCTCGTCCACAAATATATTGAGGGAAGGCAAAAAAGAGGATTTGAAATCAAGGCAGAATTGCAGGAAACAGATTTCAGGAGGTAGATACGAATCGCCTTTAAAGCACATGAAAAGCGGCAAAACATTGATAATGATGCCCTTGGCCAAAAAGGGCGTATGCGTTTTTTCCTGAATATATTCAGGAAAAAACGCATACGCCCTTTTTGGCCAACCAAGCAACCTGGAAAGGCAAATCAGCGCTACAAAGAAGTCTCGCTTCCCATCGGTCAAATGGGCCATGCTGAAAAAAGGGTCAAAACCAGAAATGCAGGACAGGCCATGGAGAAATGGGAGCCTTGCTACGCTGATGGGCGGGATGTAAATTGCCAACAGCCACTCTGGAGAAGGGTACAGTGAGTCCTGAAACATCTAAAAAACACAGCTTAGAGAGCATAGGGCACTTCCATGCATGGGGGTATAAATTGGGAAAGTTAAAAATCAGCAAGACACAGGAACACCAAAGTTTAGGGCTTCTCTGTTGCCAAGGACCTCCACTTCATTCCACCTTAAATATCCCAGGAAAGATAAAAATGGATAAATAAGTGGTGGTCCTTATGTACAATGGAATATCACTCAGCCATGAAATCAATGTCCTAAGGCAAGTAGCAGCATGATGAGTGGATTTAGGTACGACGATTCTAAGGGAAATAAGTCACACAGAAAAGGACACTTCTCATAAGATATCACTTATACAGGGAAAGTAAAAACCGTTACACTTGAACTGAATTACAAAACAGAACAGAGTCACACATGCAGAAAACACACTATGGCTGCTTAACAGGAAAGGTGAGGTGGGGTGATACATAAAACAAGGGTTTCAAATGAGCTGAGATACCGTTCCATAAACCCAATATGTAATAGACAAGACCTACTCCTTGCTCAGGGAACTGGACTCAACACCCCCTATTCACCACACAAGGATATATCTGACTAGTAATAATCTTAAAACCTATGTATTGAAATCTCTCTGTTAGTGTGTGAAGTGGGTGTAAAGCGGCATAAACACAGCAGTGAAAAGCAGCTAAACCCCATTCTAAAAATAAATTACTTTTAAAACCCCATGAAACAAAGACAGTGAAAGAGAGAGAAATTCTTACACAATTCGTTCAGGGGCTGTGATGGAACCTGGATTGACCATATCTAGACCCACAGCTGGATGAGACATAAGGGTGGACACTCTTGGGGCTGAGAGGTTTGGTGAGGTTGGGTGAGTAAACGCAGACCCTTTAAAGTAATACTGCGTGGTACCCATCCCATGGGTCCCAAATCTCCAGGTTCAAGGGCATCTTCCTACATCGAAAACATGCATAGAAACCCAGAATATGGTACACCGTGTGATGGGGAAAGGTTTCTAAAACGCACCTCATTTCTCATCTCCTTGTGCTCGGGTTCGCCATTGCAGCCACTTTACTAGCAATCTCCCTACTTGGAGCATCAGCACCTTTAACCTCCTGTTCCGTACAGGTTGCAATTTGTCCTGAGGATGAATGGGAAGATGGGGAACCAATGAGAGACTAGCTGTTGGTGTTGGGACAGGCACAGGGCACTCTATTTTCCCATCAGGAAGAAGAATTAACCACAGGCTCAGCCTGCCCCCTGGAACGAGAACAGGGCCTGAAGCCATCCTGCGCTTTTACGGCCAGCTCCCAAAAAGCGAGTTGTAAAATGGAGCTTCAGGGCACTGCAATTCACAAACCTGCAGAGTTATAAATGATAACTCTCGTCCACAAATATATTGAGGGAAGGCAAAAAAGAGGATTTGAAATCAAGGCAGAATTGCAGAAAACAGATTTCAGGAGGTAGATACGAATCGCCTTTAAAGCACATGAAAAGCGGCAAAACATTGATAATGATGCCCTTGGCCAAAAAGGGCCTATGCGTTTTTTCCTGAATATATTCAGGAAAAAACGCATACGCCCTTTTTGGCCAACCAAGCAACCTGGAAAGGCAAATCAGCGCTACAAAGAAGTCTCGCTTCCCATCGGTCAAATGGGCCATGCTGAAAAAAGGGTCAAAACCAGAAATGCAGGACAGGCCATGGAGAAATGGGAGCCTTGCTACGCTGATGGGCGGGATGTAAATTGCCAACAGCCACTCTGGAGAAGGGTACAGTTTGTCCTGAAACATCTAAAAAACACAGCTTAGAGAGCATAGGGCACTTCCATGCATGGGGGTATAAATTGGGAAAGTTAAAAATCAGCAAGACAAAAGCACACCAAAGTTTAGGGCTGCTCTGTTGCCAAGGACCTCCACTTCATTCCACCTTAAATATCCCAGGAAAGATAAAAATGGATAAATAAGTGGTGGTCCTTATGTACAATGGAATATCACTCAGCCATGAAATCAATGTCCTAAGGCTAGTAGCAGCATGATGAGTGGATTTAGGTACGAGACGATTCTAAGTGAAATAAGTCACACAGAAAAGGACACTTCTCATAAGATATCACTTATACAGGGAAAGTAAACACCGTTACACTTGAACTGAATTACAAAACAGAACAGAGTCACACATGCAGAAAACACACTATGGCTGCTTAACAGGAAAGGTCAGGTGGGGTGATACATAAAACAAGGGTTTCAAATGAGCTGAGATACCGTTCCATAAACCCAATATGTAATAGACAAGACCTACTCCTTGCTCAGGGAACTGGACTCAACACCCCCTATTCACCACACAAGGATATATCTGACTAGTAATAATCTTAAAACCTATGTATTGAAATCTCTCTGTTAGTGTGTGAAGTGGGTGTAAAGCGGCATAAACACAGCAGTGAAAAGCAGCTAAACCCCATTCTAAAAATAAATTACTTTTAAAACCCCATGAAACAAAGACAGTGAAAGAGAGAGAAATTCTTACACAATTCGTTCAGGGGCTGTGATGGAACCTGGATTGACCATATCTAGACCCACAGCTGGATGAGACATAAGGGTGGACACTCTTGGGGCTGAGAGGTTTGGTGAGGTTGGGTGAGTAAACGCAGACCCTTTAAAGTAATACTGCGTGGTACCCATCCCATGGGTCCCAAATCTCCAGGTTCAAGGGCATCTTCCTACATCGAAAACATGCATAGAAACCCAGAATATGGTACACCGTGTGATGGGGAAAGGTTTCTAAAACGCACCTCATTTCTCATCTCCTTGTGCTCGGGTTCGCCATTGCAGCCACTTTACTAGCAATCTCCCTACTTGGAGCATCAGCACCTTTAACCTCCTGTTCCGTACAGGTTGCAATTTGTCCTGAGGATGAATGGGAAGATGGGGAACCAATGAGAGACTAGCTCTTGGTGTTGGGACAGGCACAGGGCACTCTATTTTCCCATCAGGAAGAAGAATTAACCACAGGCTCAGCCTGCCCCCTGGAACGAGAACAGGGCCTGAAGCCATCCTGCGCTTTTACGGCCAGCTCCCAAAAAGCGAGTGGTAAAATGGAGCTTCAGGGCACTGCAATTCACAAACCTGCAGAGTTATAAATGATAACTCTCGTCCACAAATATATTGAGGGAAGGCAAAAAAGAGGATTTGAAATCAAGGCAGAATTGCAGGAAACAGATTTCAGGAGGTAGATACGAATCGCCTTTAAAGCACATGAAAAGCGGCAAAACATTGATAATGATGCCCTTGGCCAAAAAGGGCGTATGCGTTTTTTCCTGAATATATTCAGGAAAAAACGCATACGCCCTTTTTGGCCAACCAAGCAACCTGGAAAGGCAAATCAGCGCTACAAAGAAGTCTCGCTTCCCATCGGTCAAATGGGCCATGCTGAAAAAAGGGTCAAAACCAGAAATGCAGGACAGGCCATGGAGAAATGGGAGCCTTGCTACGCTGATGGGCGGGATGTAAATTGCCAACAGCCACTCTGGAGAAGGGTACAGTGAGTCCTGAAACATCTAAAAAACACAGCTTAGAGAGCATAGGGCACTTCCATGCATGGGGGTATAAATTGGGAAAGTTAAAAATCAGCAAGACACAGGAACACCAAAGTTTAGGGCTTCTCTGTTGCCAAGGACCTCCACTTCATTCCACCTTAAATATCCCAGGAAAGATAAAAATGGATAAATAAGTGTTGGTCCTTATGTACAATGGAATATCACTCAGCCATGAAATCAATGTCCTAAGGCAAGTAGCAGCATGATGAGTGGATTTAGGTACGACGATTCTAAGGGAAATAAGTCACACAGAAAAGGACACTTCTCATAAGATATCACTTATACAGGGAAAGTAAAAACCGTTACACTTGAACTGAATTACAAAACAGAACAGAGTCACACATGCAGAAAACACACTATGGCTGCTTAACAGGAAAGGTGAGGTGGGGTGATACATAAAACAAGGGTTTCAAATGAGCTGAGATACCGTTCCATAAACCCAATATGTAATAGACAAGACCTACTCCTTGCTCAGGGAACTGGACTCAACACCCCCTATTCACCACACAAGGATATATCTGACTAGTAATAATCTTAAAACCTATGTATTGAAATCTCTCTGTTAGTGTGTGAAGTGGGTGTAAAGCGGCATAAACACAGCAGTGAAAAGCAGCTAAACCCCATTCTAAAAATAAATTACTTTTAAAACCCCATGAAACAAAGACAGTGAAAGAGAGAGAAATTCTTACACAATTCGTTCAGGGGCTGTGATGGAACCTGGATTGACCATATCTAGACCCACAGCTGGATGAGACATAAGGGTGGACACTCTTGGGGCTGAGAGGTTTGGTGAGGTTGGGTGAGTAAACGCAGACCCTTTAAAGTAATACTGCGTGGTACCCATCCCATGGGTCCCAAATCTCCAGGTTCAAGGGCATCTTCCTACATCGAAAACATGCATAGAAACCCAGAATATGGTACACCGTGTGATGGGGAAAGGTTTCTAAAACGCACCTCATTTCTCATCTCCTTGTGCTCGGGTTCGCCATTGCAGCCACTTTACTAGCAATCTCCCTACTTGGAGCATCAGCACCTTTAACCTCCTGTTCCGTACAGGTTGCAATTTGTCCTGAGGATGAATGGGAAGATGGGGAACCAATGAGAGACTAGCTGTTGGTGTTGGGACAGGCACAGGGCACTCTATTTTCCCATCAGGAAGAAGAATTAACCACAGGCTCAGCCTGCCCCCTGGAACGAGAACAGGGCCTGAAGCCATCCTGCGCTTTTACGGCCAGCTCCCAAAAAGCGAGTTGTAAAATGGAGCTTCAGGGCACTGCAATTCACAAACCTGCAGAGTTATAAATGATAACTCTCGTCCACAAATATATTGAGGGAAGGCAAAAAAGAGGATTTGAAATCAAGGCAGAATTGCAGGAAACAGATTTCAGGAGGTAGATACGAATCGCCTTTAAAGCACATGAAAAGCGGCAAAACATTGATAATGATGCCCTTGGCCAAAAAGGGCGTATGCGTTTTTTCCTGAATATATTCAGGAAAAAACGCATACGCCCTTTTTGGCCAACCAAGCAACCTGGAAAGGCAAATCAGCGCTACAAAGAAGTCTCGCTTCCCATCGGTCAAATGGGCCATGCTGAAAAAAGGGTCAAAACCAGAAATGCAGGACAGGCCATGGAGAAATGGGAGCCTTGCTACGCTGATGGGCGGGATGTAAATTGCCAACAGCCACTCTGGAGAAGGGTACAGTGAGTCCTGAAACATCTAAAAAACACAGCTTAGAGAGCATAGGGCACTTCCATGCATGGGGGTATAAATTGGGAAAGTTAAAAATCAGCAAGACACAGGAACACCAAAGTTTAGGGCTTCTCTGTTGCCAAGGACCTCCACTTCATTCCACCTTAAATATCCCAGGAAAGATAAAAATGGATAAATAAGTGGTGGTCCTTATGTACAATGGAATATCACTCAGCCATGAAATCAATGTCCTAAGGCAAGTAGCAGCATGATGAGTGGATTTAGGTACGACGATTCTAAGGGAAATAAGTCACACAGAAAAGGACACTTCTCATAAGATATCACTTATACAGGGAAAGTAAAAACCGTTACACTTGAACTGAATTACAAAACAGAACAGAGTCACACATGCAGAAAACACACTATGGCTGCTTAACAGGAAAGGTGAGGTGGGGTGATACATAAAACAAGGGTTTCAAATGAGCTGAGATACCGTTCCATAAACCCAATATGTAATAGACAAGACCTACTCCTTGCTCAGGGAACTGGACTCAACACCCCCTATTCACCACACAAGGATATATCTGACTAGTAATAATCTTAAAACCTATGTATTGAAATCTCTCTGTTAGTGTGTGAAGTGGGTGTAAAGCGGCATAAACACAGCAGTGAAAAGCAGCTAAACCCCATTCTAAAAATAAATTACTTTTAAAACCCCATGAAACAAAGACAGTGAAAGAGAGAGAAATTCTTACACAATTCGTTCAGGGGCTGTGATGGAACCTGGATTGACCATATCTAGACCCACAGCTGGATGAGACATAAGGGTGGACACTCTTGGGGCTGAGAGGTTTGGTGAGGTTGGGTGAGTAAACGCAGACCCTTTAAAGTAATACTGCGTGGTACCCATCCCATGGGTCCCAAATCTCCAGGTTCAAGGGCATCTTCCTACATCGAAAACATGCATAGAAACCCAGAATATGGTACACCGTGTGATGGGGAAAGGTTTCTAAAACGCACCTCATTTCTCATCTCCTTGTGCTCGGGTTCGCCATTGCAGCCACTTTACTAGCAATCTCCCTACTTGGAGCATCAGCACCTTTAACCTCCTGTTCCGTACAGGTTGCAATTTTCCTGAGGATGAATGGGAAGATGGGGAACCAATGAGAGACTAGCTGTTGGTGTTGGGACAGGCACAGGGCACTCTATTTTCCCATCAGGAAGAAGAATTAACCACAGGCTCAGCCTGCCCCCTGGAACGAGAACAGGGCCTGAAGCCATCCTGCGCTTTTACGGCCAGCTCCCAAAAAGCGAGTTGTAAAATGGAGCTTCAGGGCACTGCAATTCACAAACCTGCAGAGTTATAAATGATAACTCTCATCCACAAATATATTGAGGGAAGGCAAAAAAGAGGATTTGAAATCAAGGCAGAATTGCAGGAAACAGATTTCAGGAGGTAGATACGAATCGCCTTTAAAGCACATGAAAAGCGGCAAAACATTGATAATGATGCCCTTGGCCAAAAAGGGCCTATGCGTTTTTTCCTGAATATATTCAGGAAAAAACGCATACGCCCTTTTTGGCCAACCAAGCAACCTGGAAAGGCAAATCAGCGCTACAAAGAAGTCTCGCTTCCCATCGGTCAAATGGGCCATGCTGAAAAAAGGGTCAAAACCAGAAATGCAGGACAGGCCATGGAGAAATGGGAGCCTTGCTACGCTGATGGGCGGGATGTAAATTGCCAACAGCCACTCTGGAGAAGGGTACAGTGAGTCCTGAAACATCTAAAAAACACAGCTTAGAGAGCATAGGGCACTTCCATGCATGGGGGTATAAATTGGGAAAGTTAAAAATCAGCAAGACACAGGAACACCAAAGTTTAGGGCTTCTCTGTTGCCAAGGACCTCCACTTCATTCCACCTTAAATATCCCAGGAAAGATAAAAATGGATAAATAAGTGGTGGTCCTTATGTACAATGAAATATCACTCAGCCATGAAATCAATGTCCTAAGGCAAGTAGCAGCATGATGAGTGGATTTAGGTACGACGATTCTAAGGGAAATAAGTCACACAGAAAAGGACACTTCTCATAAGATATCACTTATACAGGGAAAGTAAAAACCGTTACACTTGAACTGAATTACAAAACAGAACAGAGTCACACATGCAGAAAACACACTATGGCTGCTTAACAGGAAAGGTGAGGTGGGGTGATACATAAAACAAGGGTTTCAAATGAGCTGAGATACCGTTCCATAAACCCAATATGTAATAGACAAGACCTACTCCTTGCTCAGGGAACTGGACTCAACACCCCCTATTCACCACACAAGAATATATCTGACTAGTAATAATCTTAAAACCTATGTATTGAAATCTCTCTGTTAGTGTGTGAAGTGGGTGTAAAGCGGCATAAACACAGCAGTGAAAAGCAGCTAAATCCCATTCTAAAAATAAATTACTTTTAAAACCCCATGAAACAAAGACAGTGAAAGAGAGAGAAATTCTTACACAATTCGTTCAGGGGCTGTGATGGAACCTGGATTGACCATATCTAGACCCACAGCTGGATGAGACATAAGGGTGGACACTCTTGGGGCTGAGAGGTTTGGTGAGGTTGGGTGAGTAAACGCAGACCCTTTAAAGTAATACTGCGTGGTACCCATCCCATGGGTCCCAAATCTCCAGGTTCAAGGGCATCTTCCTACATCGAAAACATGCATAGAAACCCAGAATATGGTACACCGTGTGATGGGGAAAGGTTTCTAAAACGCACCTCATTTCTCATCTCCTTGTGCTCGGGTTCGCCATTGCAGCCACTTTACTAGCAATCTCCCTACTTGGAGCATCAGCACCTTTAACCTCCTGTTCCGTACAGGTTGCAATTTGTCCTGAACATGAATGGGAAGATGGGGAACCAATGAGAGACTAGCTGTTGGTGTTGGGACAGGCACAGGGCACTCTATTTTCCCATCAGGAAGAAGAATTAACCACAGGCTCAGCCTGCCCCCTGGAACGAAAACAGAGCCTGAAGCCATCCTGCGCTTTTACGGCCAGCTCCCAAAAAGCGAGTTGTAAAATGGAGCTTCAGGGCACTGCAATTCACAAACCTGCAGAGTTATAAATGATAACTCTCGTCCACAAATATATTGAGGGAAGGCAAAAAAGAGGATTTGAAATCAAGGCAGAATTGCAGGAAACAGATTTCAGGAGGTAGATACGAATCGCCTTTAAAGCACATGAAAAGCGGCAAAACATTGATAATGATGCCCTTGGCCAAAAAGGGCGTATGCGTTTTTTCCTGAATATATTCAGGAAAAAACGCATACGCCCTTTTTGGCCAACCAAGCAACCTGGAAAGGCAAATCAGCGCTACAAAGAAGTCTCGCTTCCCATCGGTCAAATGGGCCATGCTGAAAAAAGGGTCAAAACCAGAAATGCAGGACAGGCCATGGAGAAATGGGAGCCTTGCTACGCTGATGGGCGGGATGTAAATTGCCAACAACCACCCTGGAGAAGGGTACAGTGAGTCCTGAAACATCTAAAAAACACAGCTTAGAGAGCATAGGGCACTTCCATGCATGGGGGTATAAATTGGGAAAGTTAAAAATCAGCAAGACAAAAGCACACCAAAGTTTAGGGCTGCTCTGTTGCCAAGGACCTCCACTTCATTCCACCTTAAATATCCCAGGAAAGATAAAAATGGATAAATAAGTGGTGGTCCTTATGTACAATGGAATATCACTCAGCCATGAAATCAATGTCCTAAGGCTAGTAGCAGCATGATGAGTGGATTTAGGTACGAGACGATTCTAAGTGAAATAAGTCACACAGAAAAGGACACTTCTCATAAGATATCACTTATACAGGGAAAGTAAAAACCGTTACACTTGAACTGAATTACAAAACAGAACAGAGTCACACATGCAGAAAACACACTATGGCTGCTTAACAGGAAAGGTCAGGTGGGGTGATACATAAAACAAGGGTTTCAAATGAGCTGAGATACCGTTCCATAAACCCAATATGTAATAGACAAGACCTACTCCTTGCTCAGAGAACTGGACTCAACACCCCCTATTCACCACACAAGGATATATCTGACTAGTAATAATCTTAAAACCTATGTATTGAAATCTCTCTGTTAGTGTGTGAAGTGGGTGTAAAGCGGCATAAACACAGCAGTGAAAAGCAGCTAAACCCCATTCTAAAAATAAATTACTTTTAAAACCCCATGAAACAAAGACAGTGAAAGAGAGAGAAATTCTTACACAATTCGTTCAGGGGCTGTGATGGAACCTGGATTGACCATATCTAGACCCACAGCTGGATGAGACATAAGGGTGGACACTCTTGGGGCTGAGAGGTTTGGTGAGGTTGGGTGAGTAAACGCAGACCCTTTAAAGTAATACTGCGTGGTACCCATCCCATGGGTCCCAAATCTCCAGGTTCAAGGGCATCTTCCTACATCGAAAACATGCATAGAAACCCAGAATATGGTACACCGTGTGATGGGGAAAGGTTTCTAAAACGCACCTCATTTCTCATCTCCTTGTGCTCGGGTTCGCCATTGCAGCCACTTTACTAGCAATCTCCCTACTTGGAGCATCAGCACCTTTAACCTCCTGTTCCGTACAGGTTGCAATTTGTCCTGAGGATGAACGGGAAGATGTGGAACCAATGAGAGACTAGCTCTTGGTGTTGGGACAGGCACAGGGCACTCTATTTTCCCATCACGAAGAAGAATTAACCACAGGCTCAGCCTGCCCCCCAGAACCAGAACAGGGCCTGAAGCCATCCTGCGCTTTTACGGCCAGCTCCCAAAAAGCGAGTTGTAAAATGGAGCTTCAGGGCACTGCAATTCACAAACCTGCAGAGTTATAAATGATAACTCTCGTCCACAAATATATTGAGGGAAGGCAAAAAAGAGGATTTGAAATCAAGGCAGAATTGCAGGAAACAGATTTCAGGAGGTAGATACGAATCGCCTTTAAAGCACATGAAAAGCGGCAAAACATTGATAATGATGCCCTTGGCCAAAAAGGGCGTATGCGTTTTTTCCTGAATATATTCAGGAAAAAACGCATACGCCCTTTTTGGCCAACCAAGCAACCTGGAAAGGCAAATCAGCGCTACAAAGAAGTCTCGCTTCCCATCGGTCAAATGGGCCATGCTGAAAAAAGGGTCAAAACCAGAAATGCAGGACAGGCCATGGAGAAATGGGAGCCTTGCTACGCTGATGGGCGGGATGTAAATTGCCAACAGCCACTCTGGAGAAGGGTACAGTGAGTCCTGAAACATCTAAAAAACACAGCTTAGAGAGCATAGGGCACTTCCATGCATGGGGGTATAAATTGGGAAAGTTAAAAATCAGCAAGACACAGGAACACCAAAGTTTAGGGCTTCTCTGTTGCCAAGGACCTCCACTTCATTCCACCTTAAATATCCCAGGAAAGATAAAAATGGATAAATAAGTGGTGGTCCTTATGTACAATGAAATATCACTCAGCCATGAAATCAATGTCCTAAGGCAAGTAGCAGCATGATGAGTGGATTTAGGTACGACGATTCTAAGGGAAATAAGTCACACAGAAAAGGACACTTCTCATAAGATATCACTTATACAGGGAAAGTAAAAACCGTTACACTTGAACTGAATTACAAAACAGAACAGAGTCACACATGCAGAAAACACACTATGGCTGCTTAACAGGAAAGGTGAGGTGGGGTGATACATAAAACAAGGGTTTCAAATGAGCTGAGATACCGTTCCATAAACCCAATATGTAATAGACAAGACCTACTCCTTGCTCAGGGAACTGGACTCAACACCCCCTATTCACCACACAAGGATATATCTGACTAGTAATAATCTTAAAACCTATGTATTGAAATCTCTCTGTTAGTGTGTGAAGTGGGTGTAAAGCGGCATAAACACAGCAGTGAAAAGCAGCTAAATCCCATTCTAAAAATAAATTACTTTTAAAACCCCATGAAACAAAGACAGTGAAAGAGAGAGAAATTCTTACACAATTCGTTCAGGGGCTGTGATGGAACCTGGATTGACCATATCTAGACCCACAGCTGGATGAGACATAAGGGTGGACACTCTTGGGGCTGAGAGGTTTGGTGAGGTTGGGTGAGTAAACGCAGACCCTTTAAAGTAATACTGCGTGGTACCCATCCCATGGGTCCCAAATCTCCAGGTTCAAGGGCATCTTCCTACATCGAAAACATGCATAGAAACCCAGAATATGGTACACCGTGTGATGGGGAAAGGTTTCTAAAACGCACCTCATTTCTCATCTCCTTGTGCTCGGGTTCGCCATTGCAGCCACTTTACTAGCAATCTCCCTACTTGGAGCATCAGCACCTTTAACCTCCTGTTCCGTACAGGTTGCAATTTGTCCTGAGGATGAATGGGAAGATGGGGAACCAATGAGAGACTAGCTGTTGGTGTTGGGACAGGCACAGGGCACTCTATTTTCCCATCAGGAAGAAGAATTAACCACAGGCTCAGCCTGCCCCCTGGAACGAAAACAGAGCCTGAAGCCATCCTGCGCTTTTACGGCCAGCTCCCAAAAAGCGAGTTGTAAAATGGAGCTTCAGGGCACTGCAATTCACAAACCTGCAGAGTTATAAATGATAACTCTCGTCCACAAATATATTGAGGGAAGGCAAAAAAGAGGATTTGAAATCAAGGCAGAATTGCAGGAAACAGATTTCAGGAGGTAGATACGAATCGCCTTTAAAGCACATGAAAAGCGGCAAAACATTGATAATGATGCCCTTGGCCAAAAAGGGCGTATGCGTTTTTTCCTGAATATATTCAGGAAAAAACGCATACGCCCTTTTTGGCCAACCAAGCAACCTGGAAAGGCAAATCAGCGCTACAAAGAAGTCTCGCTTCCCATCGGTCAAATGGGCCATGCTGAAAAAAGGGTCAAAACCAGAAATGCAGGACAGGCCATGGAGAAATGGGAGCCTTGCTACGCTGATGGGCGGGATGTAAATTGCCAACAACCACCCTGGAGAAGGGTACAGTGAGTCCTGAAACATCTAAAAAACACAGCTTAGAGAGCATAGGGCACTTCCATGCATGGGGGTATAAATTGGGAAAGTTAAAAATCAGCAAGACAAAAAGCACACCAAAGTTTAGGGCTGCTCTGTTGCCAAGGACCTCCACTTCATTCCACCTTAAATATCCCAGGAAAGATAAAAATGGATAAATAAGTGGTGGTCCTTATGTACAATGGAATATCACTCAGCCATGAAATCAATGTCCTAAGGCTAGTAGCAGCATGATGAGTGGATTTAGGTACGAGACGATTCTAAGTGAAATAAGTCACACAGAAAAGGACACTTCTCATAAGATATCACTTATACAGGGAAAGTAAAAACCGTTACACTTGAACTGAATTACAAAACAGAACAGAGTCACACATGCAGAAAACACACTATGGCTGCTTAACAGGAAAGGTCAGGTGGGGTGATACATAAAACAAGGGTTTCAAATGAGCTGAGATACCGTTCCATAAACCCAATATGTAATAGACAAGACCTACTCCTTGCTCAGAGAACTGGACTCAACACCCCCTATTCACCACACAAGGATATATCTGACTAGTAATAATCTTAAAACCTATGTATTGAAATCTCTCTGTTAGTGTGTGAAGTGGGTGTAAAGCGGCATAAACACAGCAGTGAAAAGCAGCTAAACCCCATTCTAAAAATAAATTACTTTTAAAACCCCATGAAACAAAGACAGTGAAAGAGAGAGAAATTCTTACACAATTCGTTCAGGGGCTGTGATGGAACCTGGATTGACCATATCTAGACCCACAGCTGGATGAGACATAAGGGTGGACACTCTTGGGGCTGAGAGGTTTGGTGAGGTTGGGTGAGTAAACGCAGACCCTTTAAAGTAATACTGCGTGGTACCCATCCCATGGGTCCCAAATCTCCAGGTTCAAGGGCATCTTCCTACATCGAAAACATGCATAGAAACCCAGAATATGGTACACCGTGTGATGGGGAAAGGTTTCTAAAACGCACCTCATTTCTCATCTCCTTGTGCTCGGGTTCGCCATTGCAGCCACTTTACTAGCAATCTCCCTACTTGGAGCATCAGCACCTTTAACCTCCTGTTCCGTACAGGTTGCAATTTGTCCTGAGGATGAACGGGAAGATGTGG
Organism: Balaenoptera physalus; assembly: GCF_965194825.1. Lineage (NCBI taxonomy): Eukaryota > Metazoa > Chordata > Mammalia > Artiodactyla > Balaenopteridae > Balaenoptera > Balaenoptera physalus. Next base: position 90,831 of record NW_028125174.1, read on the forward strand.
AACCAATGAGAGACTAGCTCTTGGTGTTGGGACAGGCACAGGGCACTCTATTTTCCCATCACGAAGAAGAATTAACCACAGGCTCAGCCTGCCCCCCAGAACCAGAACAGGGCCTGAAGCCATCCTGCGCTTTTACGGCCAGCTCCCAAATAGCGAGTTGTAAAATGGAGCTTCAGGGCACTGCAATTCACAAACCTGTAGAGTTATAAATGATAACTCTCGTCCACAAATATATTGAGGGAAGGCAAAAAAGAGGATTTGAAATCAAGGCAGAATTGCAGGAAACAGATTTCAGGAGGTAGATTCGAATCGCCTTTAAAGCACATGAAAAGCGGCAAAACATTGATAATGATGCCCTTGGCCAAAAAGGGCCTATGCGTTTTTTCCTGAATATATTCAGGAAAAAACGCATACGCCCTTTTTGGCCAACCAAGCAACCTGGAAAGGCAAATCAGCGCTACAAAGAAGTCTCGCTTCCCATCGGTCAAATGGGCCATGCTGAAATAAGTGTCAAAACCAGAAATGCAGGACAGGCCATGGAGAAATGGCAGCCTTGCTACGCTGATGGGCGGGATGTAAATTGCCAACAGCCACTCTGGAGAAGGGTACAGTGTGTCCTGAAACATCTAAAAAACACAGCTTAGAGAGCATAGGGCACTTCCATGCATGGGGGTATAAATTGGGAAAGTTAAAAATCAGCAAGACACAAGCACACCAAAGTTTAGGGCTGCTCTGTTGCCAAGGACCTCCACTTCATTCCACCTTAAATATCCCAGGAAAGATAAAAATGGATAAATAAGTGGTGGTCCTTATGTACAATGGAATATCACTCAGCCATGAAATCAATGTCTAAGGCTAGTAGCAGCATGATGAGTGGATTTAGGTACGAGACGATTCTAAGTGAAATAAGTCACACAGAAAAGGACACTTCTCATAAGATATCACTTATACAGGGAAAGTAAACACCGTTACACTTGAACTGAATTACAAAACAGAACAGAGTCACACATGCAGAAACACACTATGGCTGCTTAACAGGAAAGGTGAGGTGGGGTGATACATAAAACAAGGGTTTCAAATGAGCTGAGATACCGTTCCATAAACCCAATATGTAATAGACAAGACCTACTCCTTGCTCAGGGAACTGGACTCAACACCCCCTATTCACCACACAAGGATATATCTGACTAGTAATAATCTTAAAACCTATGTATTGAAATCTCTCTGTTAGTGTGTGAAGTGGGTGTAAAGCGGCATAAACACAGCAGTGAAAAGCAGCTAAACCCCATTCTAAAAATAAATTACTTTTAAAACCCCATGAAACAAAGACAGTGAAAGAGAGAGAAATTCTTACACAATTCGTTCAGGGGCTGTGATGGAACCTGGATTGACCATATCTAGACCCACAGCTGGATGAGACATAAGGGTGGACACTCTTGGGGCTGAGAGGTTTGGTGAGGTTGGGTGAGTAAACGCAGACCCTTTAAAGTAATACTGCGTGGTACCCATCCCATGGGTCCCAAACCTCCAGGTTTAAGGGCATCTTCCTACATCGAAAACATGCATAGAAACCCAGAATATGGTACACCGTGTGATGGGGAAAGGTTTCTAAAACGCACCTCATTTCTCATCTCCTTGTGCTCGGGTTCGCCATTGCAGCCACTTTACTAGCAATCTCCCTACTTGGAGCATCAGCACCTTTAACCTCCTGTTCCGTACAGGTTGCAATTTGTCCTGAGGATGAATGGGAAGATGGGGAACCAATGAGAGACTAGCTCTTGGTGTTGGGACAGGCACAGGGCACTCTATTTTCCCATCAGGAAGAAGAATTAACCACAGGCTCAGCCTGCCCCCTGGAACGAGAACAGGGCCTGAAGCCATCCTGCGCTTTTACGGCCAGCTCCCAAAAAGCGAGTGGTAAAATGGAGCTTCAGGGCACTGCAATTCACAAACCTGCAGAGTTATAAATGATAACTCTCGTCCACAAATATATTGAGGGAAGGCAAAAAAGAGGATTTGAAATCAAGGCAGAATTGCAGGAAACAGATTTCAGGAGGTAGATACGAATTGCCTTTAAAGCACATGAAAAGCGGCAAAACATTGATAATGATGCCCTTGGCCAAAAAGGGCGTATGCGTTTTTTCCTGAATATATTCAGGAAAAAACGCATACGCCCTTTTTGGCCAACCAAGCAACCTGGAAAGGCAAATCAGCGCTACAAAGAAGTCTCGCTTCCCATCGGTCAAATGGGCCATGCTGAAAAAAGGGTCAAAACCAGAAATGCAGGACAGGCCATGGAGAAATGGGAGCCTTGCTACGCTGATGGGCGGGATGTAAATTGCCAACAGCCACTCTGGAGAAGGGTACAGTGAGTCCTGAAACATCTAAAAAACACAGCTTAGAGAGCATAGGGCACTTCCATGCATGGGGGTATAAATTGGGAAAGTTAAAAATCAGCAAGACACAGGAACACCAAAGTTTAGGGCTTCTCTGTTGCCAAGGACCTCCACTTCATTCCACCTTAAATATCCCAGGAAAGATAAAAATGGATAAATAAGTGGTGGTCCTTATCTACAATGGAATATCACTCAGCCACGAAATCAATGTCTAAGGCTAGTAGCAGCATGATGAGTGGATTTAGGTACGAGACGATTCTAAGTGAAATAAGTCACACAGAAAAGGACACTTCTCATAAGATATCACTTATACAGGGAAAGTAAACACCGTTACACTTGAACTGAATTACAAAACAGAACAGAGTCACACATGCAGAAACACACTATGGCTGCTTAACAGGAAAGGTGAGGTGGGGTGATACATAAAACAAGGGTTTCAAATGAGCTGAGATACCGTTCCATAAACCCAATATGTAATAGACAAGACCTACTCCTTGCTCAGGGAACTGGACTCAACACCCCCTATTCACCACACAAGGATATATCTGACTAGTAATAATCTTAAAACCTATGTATTGAAATCTCTCTGTTAGTGTGTGAAGTGGGTGTAAAGCGGCATAAACACAGCAGTGAAAAGCAGCTAAACCCCATTCTAAAAATAAATTACTTTTAAAACCCCATGAAACAAAGACAGTGAAAGAGAGAGAAATTCTTACACAATTCGTTCAGGGGCTGTGATGGAACCTGGATTGACCATATCTAGACCCACAGCTGGATGAGACATAAGGGTGGACACTCTTGGGGCTGAGAGGTTTGGTGAGGTTGGGTGAGTAAACGCAGACCCTTTAAAGTAATACTGCGTGGTACCCATCCCATGGGTCCCAAACCTCCAGGTTTAAGGGCATCTTCCTACATCGAAAACATGCATAGAAACCCAGAATATGGTACACCGTGTGATGGGGAAAGGTTTCTAAAACGCACCTCATTTCTCATCTCCTTGTGCTCGGGTTCGCCATTGCAGCCACTTTACTAGCAATCTCCCTACTTGGAGCATCAGCACCTTTAACCTCCTGTTCCGTACAGGTTGCAATTTGTCCTGAGGATGAATGGGAAGATGGGGAACCAATGAGAGACTAGCTCTTGGTGTTGGGACAGGCACAGGGCACTCTATTTTCCCATCAGGAAGAAGAATTAACCACAGGCTCAGCCTGCCCCCTGGAACGAGAACAGGGCCTGAAGCCATCCTGCGCTTTTACGGCCAGCTCCCAAAAAGCGAGTGGTAAAATGGAGCTTCAGGGCACTGCAATTCACAAACCTGCAGAGTTATAAATGATAACTCTCGTCCACAAATATATTGAGGGAAGGCAAAAAAGAGGATTTGAAATCAAGGCAGAATTGCAGGAAACAGATTTCAGGAGGTAGATACGAATTGCCTTTAAAGCACATGAAAAGCGGCAAAACATTGATAATGATGCCCTTGGCCAAAAAGGGCGTATGCGTTTTTTCCTGAATATATTCAGGAAAAAACGCATACGCCCTTTTTGGCCAACCAAGCAACCTGGAAAGGCAAATCAGCGCTACAAAGAAGTCTCGCTTCCCATCGGTCAAATGGGCCATGCTGAAAAAAGGGTCAAAACCAGAAATGCAGGACAGGCCATGGAGAAATGGGAGCCTTGCTACGCTGATGGGCGGGATGTAAATTGCCAACAGCCACTCTGGAGAAGGGTACAGTGAGTCCTGAAACATCTAAAAAACACAGCTTAGAGAGCATAGGGCACTTCCATGCATGGGGGTATAAATTGGGAAAGTTAAAAATCAGCAAGACACAGGAACACCAAAGTTTAGGGCTTCTCTGTTGCCAAGGACCTCCACTTCATTCCACCTTAAATATCCCAGGAAAGATAAAAATGGATAAATAAGTGGTGGTCCTTATGTACAATGGAATATCACTCAGCCATGAAATCAATGTCCTAAGGCAAGTAGCAGCATGATGAGTGGATTTAGGTACGACGATTCTAAGGGAAATAAGTCACACAGAAAAGGACACTTCTCATAAGATATCACTTATACAGGGAAAGTAAAAACCGTTACACTTGAACTGAATTACAAAACAGAACAGAGTCACACATGCAGAAAACACACTATGGCTGCTTAACAGGAAAGGTGAGGTGGGGTGATACATAAAACAAGGGTTTCAAATGAGCTGAGATACCGTTCCATAAACCCAATATGTAATAGACAAGACCTACTCCTTGCTCAGGGAACTGGACTCAACACCCCCTATTCACCACACAAGGATATATCTGACTAGTAATAATCTTAAAACCTATGTATTGAAATCTCTCTGTTAGTGTGTGAAGTGGGTGTAAAGCGGCATAAACACAGCAGTGAAAAGCAGCTAAACCCCATTCTAAAAATAAATTACTTTTAAAACCCCATGAAACAAAGACAGTGAAAGAGAGAGAAATTCTTACACAATTCGTTCAGGGGCTGTGATGGAACCTGGATTGACCATATCTAGACCCACAGCTGGATGAGACATAAGGGTGGACACTCTTGGGGCTGAGAGGTTTGGTGAGGTTGGGTGAGTAAACGCAGACCCTTTAAAGTAATACTGCGTGGTACCCATCCCATGGGTCCCAAATCTCCAGGTTCAAGGGCATCTTCCTACATCGAAAACATGCATAGAAACCCAGAATATGGTACACCGTGTGATGGGGAAAGGTTTCTAAAACGCACCTCATTTCTCATCTCCTTGTGCTCGGGTTCGCCATTGCAGCCACTTTACTAGCAATCTCCCTACTTGGAGCATCAGCACCTTTAACCTCCTGTTCCGTACAGGTTGCAATTTGTCCTGAGGATGAATGGGAAGATGGGGAACCAATGAGAGACTAGCTCTTGGTGTTGGGACAGGCACAGGGCACTCTATTTTCCCATCAGGAAGAAGAATTAACCACAGGCTCAGCCTGTCCCCCAGAACCAGAACAGGGCCTGAAGCCATCCTGCGCTTTTACGGCCAGCTCCCAAAAAGCGAGTTGTAAAATGGAGCTTCAGGGCACTGCAATTCACAAACCTGCAGAGTTATAAATGATAACTCTCGTCCACAAATATATTGAGGGAAGGCAAAAAAGAGGATTTGAAATCAAGGCAGAATTGCAGGAAACAGATTTCAGGAGGTAGATTCGAATCGCCTTTAAAGCACATGAAAAGCGGCAAAACATTGATAATGATGCCCTTGGCCAAAAAGGGCGTATGCGTTTTTTCCTGAATATATTCAGGAAAAAACACATACGCCCTTTTTGGCCAACCAAGCAACCTGGAAAGGCAAATCAGCCCTACAAAGAAGTCTCGCTTCCCATCGGTCAAATGGGCCATGCTGAAATAAGTGTCAAAACCAGAAATGCAGGACAGGCCATGGAGAAATGGGAGCCTTGCTACGCTGATGGGCGGGATGTAAATTGCCAACAGCCACTCTGGAGAAGGGTACAGTGAGTCCTGAAACATCTAAAAAACACAGCTTAGAGAGCATAGGGCACTTCCATGCATGGGGGTATAAATTGGGAAAGTTAAAAATCAGCAAGACACAGGAACACCAAAGTTTAGGGCTTCTCTGTTGCCAAGGACCTCCACTTCATTCCACCTTAAATATTCCAGGAAAGATAAAAATGGATAAATAAGTGGTGGTCCTTATGTACAATGGAATATCACTCAGCCACGAAATCAATGTCTAAGGCTAGTAGCAGCATGATGAGTGGATTTAGGTACGAGACGATTCTAAGTGAAATAAGTCACACAGAAAAGGACACTTCTCATAAGATATCACTTATACAGGGAAAGTAAACACCGTTACACTTGAACTGAATTACAAAACAGAACAGAGTCACACATGCAGAAACACACTATGGCTGCTTAACAGGAAAGGTGAGGTGGGGTGATACATAAAACAAGGGTTTCAAATGAGCTGAGATACCGTTCCATAAACCCAATATGTAATAGACAAGACCTACTCCTTGCTCAGGGAACTGGACTCAACACCCCCTATTCACCACACAAGGATATATCTGACTAGTAATAATCTTAAAACCTATGTATTGAAATCTCTCTGTTAGTGTGTGAAGTGGGTGTAAAGCGGCATAAACACAGCAGTGAAAAGCAGCTAAACCCCATTCTAAAAATAAATTACTTTTAAAACCCCATGAAACAAAGACAGTGAAAGAGAGAGAAATTCTTACACAATTCGTTCAGGGGCTGTGATGGAACCTGGATTGACCATATCTAGACCCACAGCTGGATGAGACATAAGGGTGGACACTCTTGGGGCTGAGAGGTTTGGTGAGGTTGGGTGAGTAAACGCAGACCCTTTAAAGTAATACTGCGTGGTACCCATCCCATGGGTCCCAAACCTCCAGGTTTAAGGGCATCTTCCTACATCGAAAACATGCATAGAAACCCAGAATATGGTACACCGTGTGATGGGGAAAGGTTTCTAAAACGCACCTCATTTCTCATCTCCTTGTGCTCGGGTTCGCCATTGCAGCCACTTTACTAGCAATCTCCCTACTTGGAGCATCAGCACCTTTAACCTCCTGTTCCGTACAGGTTGCAATTTGTCCTGAGGATGAATGGGAAGATGGGGAACCAATGAGAGACTAGCTCTTGGTGTTGGGACAGGCACAGGGCACTCTATTTTCCCATCAGGAAGAAGAATTAACCACAGGCTCAGCCTGCCCCCTGGAACGAGAACAGGGCCTGAAGCCATCCTGCGCTTTTACGGCCAGCTCCCAAAAAGCGAGTGGTAAAATGGAGCTTCAGGGCACTGCAATTCACAAACCTGCAGAGTTATAAATGATAACTCTCGTCCACAAATATATTGAGGGAAGGCAAAAAAGAGGATTTGAAATCAAGGCAGAATTGCAGGAAACAGATTTCAGGAGGTAGATACGAATTGCCTTTAAAGCACATGAAAAGCGGCAAAACATTGATAATGATGCCCTTGGCCAAAAAGGGCGTATGCGTTTTTTCCTGAATATATTCAGGAAAAAACGCATACGCCCTTTTTGGCCAACCAAGCAACCTGGAAAGGCAAATCAGCGCTACAAAGAAGTCTCGCTTCCCATCGGTCAAATGGGCCATGCTGAAAAAAGGGTCAAAACCAGAAATGCAGGACAGGCCATGGAGAAATGGGAGCCTTGCTACGCTGATGGGCGGGATGTAAATTGCCAACAGCCACTCTGGAGAAGGGTACAGTGAGTCCTGAAACATCTAAAAAACACAGCTTAGAGAGCATAGGGCACTTCCATGCATGGGGGTATAAATTGGGAAAGTTAAAAATCAGCAAGACACAGGAACACCAAAGTTTAGGGCTTCTCTGTTGCCAAGGACCTCCACTTCATTCCACCTTAAATATCCCAGGAAAGATAAAAATGGATAAATAAGTGGTGGTCCTTATGTACAATGGAATATCACTCAGCCATGAAATCAATGTCCTAAGGCAAGTAGCAGCATGATGAGTGGATTTAGGTACGACGATTCTAAGGGAAATAAGTCACACAGAAAAGGACACTTCTCATAAGATATCACTTATACAGGGAAAGTAAAAACCGTTACACTTGAACTGAATTACAAAACAGAACAGAGTCACACATGCAGAAAACACACTATGGCTGCTTAACAGGAAAGGTGAGGTGGGGTGATACATAAAACAAGGGTTTCAAATGAGCTGAGATACCGTTCCATAAACCCAATATGTAATAGACAAGACCTACTCCTTGCTCAGAGAACTGGACTCAACACCCCCTATTCACCACACAAGGATATATCTGACTAGTAATAATCTTAAAACCTATGTATTGAAATCTCTCTGTTAGTGTGTGAAGTGGGTGTAAAGCGGCATAAACACAGCAGTGAAAAGCAGCTAAACCCCATTCTAAAAATAAATTACTTTTAAAACCCCATGAAACAAAGACAGTGAAAGAGAGAGAAATTCTTACACAATTCGTTCAGGGGCTGTGATGGAACCTGGATTGACCATATCTAGACCCACAGCTGGATGAGACATAAGGGTGGACACTCTTGGGGCTGAGAGGTTTGGTGAGGTTGGGTGAGTAAACGCAGACCCTTTAAAGTAATACTGCGTGGTACCCATCCCATGGGTCCCAAATCTCCAGGTTCAAGGGCATCTTCCTACATCGAAAACATGCATAGAAACCCAGAATATGGTACACCGTGTGATGGGGAAAGGTTTCTAAAACGCACCTCATTTCTCATCTCCTTGTGCTCGGGTTCGCCATTGCAGCCACTTTACTAGCAATCTCCCTACTTGGAGCATCAGCACCTTTAACCTCCTGTTCCGTACAGGTTGCAATTTGTCCTGAGGATGAACGGGAAGATGTGGAACCAATGAGAGACTAGCTCTTGGTGTTGGGACAGGCACAGGGCACTCTATTTTCCCATCACGAAGAAGAATTAACCACAGGCTCAGCCTGCCCCCCAGAACCAGAACAGGGCCTGAAGCCATCCTGCGCTTTTACGGCCAGCTCCCAAATAGCGAGTTGTAAAATGGAGCTTCAGGGCACTGCAATTCACAAACCTGTAGAGTTATAAATGATAACTCTCGTCCACAAATATATTGAGGGAAGGCAAAAAAGAGGATTTGAAATCAAGGCAGAATTGCAGGAAACAGATTTCAGGAGGTAGATTCGAATCGCCTTTAAAGCACATGAAAAGCGGCAAAACATTGATAATGATGCCCTTGGCCAAAAAGGGCCTATGCGTTTTTTCCTGAATATATTCAGGAAAAAACGCATACGCCCTTTTTGGCCAACCAAGCAACCTGGAAAGGCAAATCAGCGCTACAAAGAAGTCTCGCTTCCCATCGGTCAAATGGGCCATGCTGAAATAAGTGTCAAAACCAGAAATGCAGGACAGGCCATGGAGAAATGGCAGCCTTGCTACGCTGATGGGCGGGATGTAAATTGCCAACAGCCACTCTGGAGAAGGGTACAGTGTGTCCTGAAACATCTAAAAAACACAGCTTAGAGAGCATAGGGCACTTCCATGCATGGGGGTATAAATTGGGAAAGTTAAAAATCAGCAAGACACAAGCACACCAAAGTTTAGGGCTGCTCTGTTGCCAAGGACCTCCACTTCATTCCACCTTAAATATCCCAGGAAAGATAAAAATGGATAAATAAGTGGTGGTCCTTATGTACAATGGAATATCACTCAGCCATGAAATCAATGTCTAAGGCTAGTAGCAGCATGATGAGTGGATTTAGGTACGAGACGATTCTAAGTGAAATAAGTCACACAGAAAAGGACACTTCTCATAAGATATCACTTATACAGGGAAAGTAAACACCGTTACACTTGAACTGAATTACAAAACAGAACAGAGTCACACATGCAGAAACACACTATGGCTGCTTAACAGGAAAGGTGAGGTGGGGTGATACATAAAACAAGGGTTTCAAATGAGCTGAGATACCGTTCCATAAACCCAATATGTAATAGACAAGACCTACTCCTTGCTCAGGGAACTGGACTCAACACCCCCTATTCACCACACAAGGATATATCTGACTAGTAATAATCTTAAAACCTATGTATTGAAATCTCTCTGTTAGTGTGTGAAGTGGGTGTAAAGCGGCATAAACACAGCAGTGAAAAGCAGCTAAACCCCATTCTAAAAATAAATTACTTTTAAAACCCCATGAAACAAAGACAGTGAAAGAGAGAGAAATTCTTACACAATTCGTTCAGGGGCTGTGATGGAACCTGGATTGACCATATCTAGACCCACAGCTGGATGAGACATAAGGGTGGACACTCTTGGGGCTGAGAGGTTTGGTGAGGTTGGGTGAGTAAACGCAGACCCTTTAAAGTAATACTGCGTGGTACCCATCCCATGGGTCCCAAACCTCCAGGTTTAAGGGCATCTTCCTACATCGAAAACATGCATAGAAACCCAGAATATGGTACACCGTGTGATGGGGAAAGGTTTCTAAAACGCACCTCATTTCTCATCTCCTTGTGCTCGGGTTCGCCATTGCAGCCACTTTACTAGCAATCTCCCTACTTGGAGCATCAGCACCTTTAACCTCCTGTTCCGTACAGGTTGCAATTTGTCCTGAGGATGAATGGGAAGATGGGGAACCAATGAGAGACTAGCTCTTGGTGTTGGGACAGGCACAGGGCACTCTATTTTCCCATCAGGAAGAAGAATTAACCACAGGCTCAGCCTGCCCCCTGGAACGAGAACAGGGCCTGAAGCCATCCTGCGCTTTTACGGCCAGCTCCCAAAAAGCGAGTGGTAAAATGGAGCTTCAGGGCACTGCAATTCACAAACCTGCAGAGTTATAAATGATAACTCTCGTCCACAAATATATTGAGGGAAGGCAAAAAAGAGGATTTGAAATCAAGGCAGAATTGCAGGAAACAGATTTCAGGAGGTAGATACGAATTGCCTTTAAAGCACATGAAAAGCGGCAAAACATTGATAATGATGCCCTTGGCCAAAAAGGGCGTATGCGTTTTTTCCTGAATATATTCAGGAAAAAACGCATACGCCCTTTTTGGCCAACCAAGCAACCTGGAAAGGCAAATCAGCGCTACAAAGAAGTCTCGCTTCCCATCGGTCAAATGGGCCATGCTGAAAAAAGGGTCAAAACCAGAAATGCAGGACAGGCCATGGAGAAATGGGAGCCTTGCTACGCTGATGGGCGGGATGTAAATTGCCAACAGCCACTCTGGAGAAGGGTACAGTGAGTCCTGAAACATCTAAAAAACACAGCTTAGAGAGCATAGGGCACTTCCATGCATGGGGGTATAAATTGGGAAAGTTAAAAATCAGCAAGACACAGGAACACCAAAGTTTAGGGCTTCTCTGTTGCCAAGGACCTCCACTTCATTCCACCTTAAATATCCCAGGAAAGATAAAAATGGATAAATAAGTGGTGGTCCTTATGTACAATGGAATATCACTCAGCCACGAAATCAATGTCTAAGGCTAGTAGCAGCATGATGAGTGGATTTAGGTACGAGACGATTCTAAGTGAAATAAGTCACACAGAAAAGGACACTTCTCATAAGATATCACTTATACAGGGAAAGTAAACACCGTTACACTTGAACTGAATTACAAAACAGAACAGAGTCACACATGCAGAAACACACTATGGCTGCTTAACAGGAAAGGTGAGGTGGGGTGATACATAAAACAAGGGTTTCAAATGAGCTGAGATACCGTTCCATAAACCCAATATGTAATAGACAAGACCTACTCCTTGCTCAGGGAACTGGACTCAACACCCCCTATTCACCACACAAGGATATATCTGACTAGTAATAATCTTAAAACCTATGTATTGAAATCTCTCTGTTAGTGTGTGAAGTGGGTGTAAAGCGGCATAAACACAGCAGTGAAAAGCAGCTAAACCCCATTCTAAAAATAAATTACTTTTAAAACCCCATGAAACAAAGACAGTGAAAGAGAGAGAAATTCTTACACAATTCGTTCAGGGGCTGTGATGGAACCTGGATTGACCATATCTAGACCCACAGCTGGATGAGACATAAGGGTGGACACTCTTGGGGCTGAGAGGTTTGGTGAGGTTGGGTGAGTAAACGCAGACCCTTTAAAGTAATACTGCGTGGTACCCATCCCATGGGTCCCAAACCTCCAGGTTTAAGGGCATCTTCCTACATCGAAAACATGCATAGAAACCCAGAATATGGTACACCGTGTGATGGGGAAAGGTTTCTAAAACGCACCTCATTTCTCATCTCCTTGTGCTCGGGTTCGCCATTGCAGCCACTTTACTAGCAATCTCCCTACTTGGAGCATCAGCACCTTTAACCTCCTGTTCCGTACAGGTTGCAATTTGTCCTGAGGATGAATGGGAAGATGGGGAACCAATGAGAGACTAGCTCTTGGTGTTGGGACAGGCACAGGGCACTCTATTTTCCCATCAGGAAGAAGAATTAACCACAGGCTCAGCCTGCCCCCTGGAACGAGAACAGGGCCTGAAGCCATCCTGCGCTTTTACGGCCAGCTCCCAAAAAGCGAGTGGTAAAATGGAGCTTCAGGGCACTGCAATTCACAAACCTGCAGAGTTATAAATGATAACTCTCGTCCACAAATATATTGAGGGAAGGCAAAAAAGAGGATTTGAAATCAAGGCAGAATTGCAGGAAACAGATTTCAGGAGGTAGATACGAATTGCCTTTAAAGCACATGAAAAGCGGCAAAACATTGATAATGATGCCCTTGGCCAAAAAGGGCGTATGCGTTTTTTCCTGAATATATTCAGGAAAAAACGCATACGCCCTTTTTGGCCAACCAAGCAACCTGGAAAGGCAAATCAGCGCTACAAAGAAGTCTCGCTTCCCATCGGTCAAATGGGCCATGCTGAAAAAAGGGTCAAAACCAGAAATGCAGGACAGGCCATGGAGAAATGGGAGCCTTGCTACGCTGATGGGCGGGATGTAAATTGCCAACAGCCACTCTGGAGAAGGGTACAGTGAGTCCTGAAACATCTAAAAAACACAGCTTAGAGAGCATAGGGCACTTCCATGCATGGGGGTATAAATTGGGAAAGTTAAAAATCAGCAAGACACAGGAACACCAAAGTTTAGGGCTTCTCTGTTGCCAAGGACCTCCACTTCATTCCACCTTAAATATCCCAGGAAAGATAAAAATGGATAAATAAGTGGTGGTCCTTATGTACAATGGAATATCACTCAGCCATGAAATCAATGTCCTAAGGCAAGTAGCAGCATGATGAGTGGATTTAGGTACGACGATTCTAAGGGAAATAAGTCACACAGAAAAGGACACTTCTCATAAGATATCACTTATACAGGGAAAGTAAAAACCGTTACACTTGAACTGAATTACAAAACAGAACAGAGTCACACATGCAGAAAACACACTATGGCTGCTTAACAGGAAAGGTGAGGTGGGGTGATACATAAAACAAGGGTTTCAAATGAGCTGAGATACCGTTCCATAAACCCAATATGTAATAGACAAGACCTACTCCTTGCTCAGGGAACTGGACTCAACACCCCCTATTCACCACACAAGGATATATCTGACTAGTAATAATCTTAAAACCTATGTATTGAAATCTCTCTGTTAGTGTGTGAAGTGGGTGTAAAGCGGCATAAACACAGCAGTGAAAAGCAGCTAAACCCCATTCTAAAAATAAATTACTTTTAAAACCCCATGAAACAAAGACAGTGAAAGAGAGAGAAATTCTTACACAATTCGTTCAGGGGCTGTGATGGAACCTGGATTGACCATATCTAGACCCACAGCTGGATGAGACATAAGGGTGGACACTCTTGGGGCTGAGAGGTTTGGTGAGGTTGGGTGAGTAAACGCAGACCCTTTAAAGTAATACTGCGTGGTACCCATCCCATGGGTCCCAAATCTCCAGGTTCAAGGGCATCTTCCTACATCGAAAACATGCATAGAAACCCAGAATATGGTACACCGTGTGATGGGGAAAGGTTTCTAAAACGCACCTCATTTCTCATCTCCTTGTGCTCGGGTTCGCCATTGCAGCCACTTTACTAGCAATCTCCCTACTTGGAGCATCAGCACCTTTAACCTCCTGTTCCGTACAGGTTGCAATTTGTCCTGAGGATGAATGGGAAGATGGGGAACCAATGAGAGACTAGCTCTTGGTGTTGGGACAGGCACAGGGCACTCTATTTTCCCATCAGGAAGAAGAATTAACCACAGGCTCAGCCTGTCCCCCAGAACCAGAACAGGGCCTGAAGCCATCCTGCGCTTTTACGGCCAGCTCCCAAAAAGCGAGTTGTAAAATGGAGCTTCAGGGCACTGCAATTCACAAACCTGCAGAGTTATAAATGATAACTCTCGTCCACAAATATATTGAGGGAAGGCAAAAAAGAGGATTTGAAATCAAGGCAGAATTGCAGGAAACAGATTTCAGGAGGTAGATTCGAATCGCCTTTAAAGCACATGAAAAGCGGCAAAACATTGATAATGATGCCCTTGGCCAAAAAGGGCGTATGCGTTTTTTCCTGAATATATTCAGGAAAAAACACATACGCCCTTTTTGGCCAACCAAGCAACCTGGAAAGGCAAATCAGCCCTACAAAGAAGTCTCGCTTCCCATCGGTCAAATGGGCCATGCTGAAATAAGTGTCAAAACCAGAAATGCAGGACAGGCCATGGAGAAATGGGAGCCTTGCTACGCTGATGGGCGGGATGTAAATTGCCAACAGCCACTCTGGAGAAGGGTACAGTGAGTCCTGAAACATCTAAAAAACACAGCTTAGAGAGCATAGGGCACTTCCATGCATGGGGGTATAAATTGGGAAAGTTAAAAATCAGCAAGACACAGGAACACCAAAGTTTAGGGCTTCTCTGTTGCCAAGGACCTCCACTTCATTCCACCTTAAATATTCCAGGAAAGATAAAAATGGATAAATAAGTGGTGGTCCTTATGTACAATGGAATATCACTCAGCCACGAAATCAATGTCTAAGGCTAGTAGCAGCATGATGAGTGGATTTAGGTACGAGACGATTCTAAGTGAAATAAGTCACACAGAAAAGGACACTTCTCATAAGATATCACTTATACAGGGAAAGTAAACACCGTTACACTTGAACTGAATTACAAAACAGAACAGAGTCACACATGCAGAAACACACTATGGCTGCTTAACAGGAAAGGTGAGGTGGGGTGATACATAAAACAAGGGTTTCAAATGAGCTGAGATACCGTTCCATAAACCCAATATGTAATAGACAAGACCTACTCCTTGCTCAGGGAACTGGACTCAACACCCCCTATTCACCACACAAGGATATATCTGACTAGTAATAATCTTAAAACCTATGTATTGAAATCTCTCTGTTAGTGTGTGAAGTGGGTGTAAAGCGGCATAAACACAGCAGTGAAAAGCAGCTAAACCCCATTCTAAAAATAAATTACTTTTAAAACCCCATGAAACAAAGACAGTGAAAGAGAGAGAAATTCTTACACAATTCGTTCAGGGGCTGTGATGGAACCTGGATTGACCATATCTAGACCCACAGCTGGATGAGACATAAGGGTGGACACTCTTGGGGCTGAGAGGTTTGGTGAGGTTGGGTGAGTAAACGCAGACCCTTTAAAGTAATACTGCGTGGTACCCATCCCATGGGTCCCAAACCTCCAGGTTTAAGGGCATCTTCCTACATCGAAAACATGCATAGAAACCCAGAATATGGTACACCGTGTGATGGGGAAAGGTTTCTAAAACGCACCTCATTTCTCATCTCCTTGTGCTCGGGTTCGCCATTGCAGCCACTTTACTAGCAATCTCCCTACTTGGAGCATCAGCACCTTTAACCTCCTGTTCCGTACAGGTTGCAATTTGTCCTGAGGATGAATGGGAAGATGGGGAACCAATGAGAGACTAGCTCTTGGTGTTGGGACAGGCACAGGGCACTCTATTTTCCCATCAGGAAGAAGAATTAACCACAGGCTCAGCCTGCCCCCTGGAACGAGAACAGGGCCTGAAGCCATCCTGCGCTTTTACGGCCAGCTCCCAAAAAGCGAGTGGTAAAATGGAGCTTCAGGGCACTGCAATTCACAAACCTGCAGAGTTATAAATGATAACTCTCGTCCACAAATATATTGAGGGAAGGCAAAAAAGAGGATTTGAAATCAAGGCAGAATTGCAGGAAACAGATTTCAGGAGGTAGATACGAATTGCCTTTAAAGCACATGAAAAGCGGCAAAACATTGATAATGATGCCCTTGGCCAAAAAGGGCGTATGCGTTTTTTCCTGAATATATTCAGGAAAAAACGCATACGCCCTTTTTGGCCAACCAAGCAACCTGGAAAGGCAAATCAGCGCTACAAAGAAGTCTCGCTTCCCATCGGTCAAATGGGCCATGCTGAAAAAAGGGTCAAAACCAGAAATGCAGGACAGGCCATGGAGAAATGGGAGCCTTGCTACGCTGATGGGCGGGATGTAAATTGCCAACAGCCACTCTGGAGAAGGGTACAGTGAGTCCTGAAACATCTAAAAAACACAGCTTAGAGAGCATAGGGCACTTCCATGCATGGGGGTATAAATTGGGAAAGTTAAAAATCAGCAAGACACAGGAACACCAAAGTTTAGGGCTTCTCTGTTGCCAAGGACCTCCACTTCATTCCACCTTAAATATCCCAGGAAAGATAAAAATGGATAAATAAGTGGTGGTCCTTATGTACAATGGAATATCACTCAGCCATGAAATCAATGTCCTAAGGCAAGTAGCAGCATGATGAGTGGATTTAGGTACGACGATTCTAAGGGAAATAAGTCACACAGAAAAGGACACTTCTCATAAGATATCACTTATACAGGGAAAGTAAAAACCGTTACACTTGAACTGAATTACAAAACAGAACAGAGTCACACATGCAGAAAACACACTATGGCTGCTTAACAGGAAAGGTGAGGTGGGGTGATACATAAAACAAGGGTTTCAAATGAGCTGAGATACCGTTCCATAAACCCAATATGTAATAGACAAGACCTACTCCTTGCTCAGGGAACTGGACTCAACACCCCCTATTCACCACACAAGGATATATCTGACTAGTAATAATCTTAAAACCTATGTATTGAAATCTCTCTGTTAGTGTGTGAAGTGGGTGTAAAGCGGCATAAACACAGCAGTGAAAAGCAGCTAAACCCCATTCTAAAAATAAATTACTTTTAAAACCCCATGAAACAAAGACAGTGAAAGAGAGAGAAATTCTTACACAATTCGTTCAGGGGCTGTGATGGAACCTGGATTGACCATATCTAGACCCACAGCTGGATGAGACATAAGGGTGGACACTCTTGGGGCTGAGAGGTTTGGTGAGGTTGGGTGAGTAAACGCAGACCCTTTAAAGTAATACTGCGTGGTACCCATCCCATGGGTCCCAAATCTCCAGGTTCAAGGGCATCTTCCTACATCGAAAACATGCATAGAAACCCAGAATATGGTACACCGTGTGATGGGGAAAGGTTTCTAAAACGCACCTCATTTCTCATCTCCTTGTGCTCGGGTTCGCCATTGCAGCCACTTTACTAGCAATCTCCCTACTTGGAGCATCAGCACCTTTAACCTCCTGTTCCGTACAGGTTGCAATTTGTCCTGAGGATGAATGGGAAGATGGGGAACCAATGAGAGACTAGCTCTTGGTGTTGGGACAGGCACAGGGCACTCTATTTTCCCATCAGGAAGAAGAATTAACCACAGGCTCAGCCTGTCCCCCAGAACCAGAACAGGGCCTGAAGCCATCCTGCGCTTTTACGGCCAGCTCCCAAAAAGCGAGTTGTAAAATGGAGCTTCAGGGCACTGCAATTCACAAACCTGCAGAGTTATAAATGATAACTCTCGTCCACAAATATATTGAGGGAAGGCAAAAAAGAGGATTTGAAATCAAGGCAGAATTGCAGGAAACAGATTTCAGGAGGTAGATTCGAATCGCCTTTAAAGCACATGAAAAGCGGCAAAACATTGATAATGATGCCCTTGGCCAAAAAGGGCGTATGCGTTTTTTCCTGAATATATTCAGGAAAAAACACATACGCCCTTTTTGGCCAACCAAGCAACCTGGAAAGGCAAATCAGCCCTACAAAGAAGTCTCGCTTCCCATCGGTCAAATGGGCCATGCTGAAATAAGTGTCAAAACCAGAAATGCAGGACAGGCCATGGAGAAATGGGAGCCTTGCTACGCTGATGGGCGGGATGTAAATTGCCAACAGCCACTCTGGAGAAGGGTACAGTGAGTCCTGAAACATCTAAAAAACACAGCTTAGAGAGCATAGGGCACTTCCATGCATGGGGGTATAAATTGGGAAAGTTAAAAATCAGCAAGACACAGGAACACCAAAGTTTAGGGCTTCTCTGTTGCCAAGGACCTCCACTTCATTCCACCTTAAATATTCCAGGAAAGATAAAAATGGATAAATAAGTGGTGGTCCTTATGTACAATGGAATATCACTCAGCCATGAAATCAATGTCCTAAGGCTAGTAGCAGCATGATGAGTGGATTTAGGTACGAGACGATTCTAAGTGAAATAAGTCACACAGAAAAGGACACTTCTCATCAGATATCACTTATACAGGGAAAGTAAAAACCGTTACACTTGAACTGAATTACAAAACAGAACAGAGTCACACATGCAGAAAACACACTATGGCTGCTTAACAGGAAAGGTGACGTGGGGTGATACATAAAACAAGGGTTTCAAATGAGCTGAGATACCGTTCCATAAACCCAATATGTAATAGACAAGACCTACTCCTTGCTCAGAGAACTGGACTCAACACCCCCTATTCACCACACAAGGATATATCTGACTAGTAATAATCTTAAAACCTATGTATTGAAATCTCTCTGTTAGTGTGTGAAGTGGGTGTAAAGCGGCATAAACACAGCAGTGAAAAGCAGCTAAACCCCATTCTAAAAATAAATTACTTTTAAAACCCCATGAAACAAAGACAGTGAAAGAGAGAGAAATTCTTACACAATTCGTTCAGGGGCTGTGATGGAACCTGGATTGACCATATCTAGACCCACAGCTGGATGAGACATAAGGGTGGACACTCTTGGGGCTGAGAGGTTTGGTGAGGTTGGGTGAGTAAACGCAGACCCTTTAAAGTAATACTGCGTGGTACCCATCCCATGGGTCCCAAACCTCCAGGTTTAAGGGCATCTTCCTACATCGAAAACATGCATAGAAACCCAGAATATGGTACACCGTGTGATGGGGAAAGGTTTCTAAAACGCACCTCATTTCTCATCTCCTTGTGCTCGGGTTCGCCATTGCAGCCACTTTACTAGCAATCTCCCTACTTGGAGCATCAGCACCTTTAACCTCCTGTTCCGTACAGGTTGCAATTTGTCCTGAGGATGAATGGGAAGATGGGGAACCAATGAGAGACTAGCTCTTGGTGTTGGGACAGGCACAGGGCACTCTATTTTCCCATCAGGAAGAAGAATTAACCACAGGCTCAGCCTGCCCCCTGGAACGAGAACAGGGCCTGAAGCCATCCTGCGCTTTTACGGCCAGCTCCCAAAAAGCGAGTGGTAAAATGGAGCTTCAGGGCACTGCAATTCACAAACCTGCAGAGTTATAAATGATAACTCTCGTCCACAAATATATTGAGGGAAGGCAAAAAAGAGGATTTGAAATCAAGGCAGAATTGCAGGAAACAGATTTCAGGAGGTAGATACGAATTGCCTTTAAAGCACATGAAAAGCGGCAAAACATTGATAATGATGCCCTTGGCCAAAAAGGGCGTATGCGTTTTTTCCTGAATATATTCAGGAAAAAACGCATACGCCCTTTTTGGCCAACCAAGCAACCTGGAAAGGCAAATCAGCGCTACAAAGAAGTCTCGCTTCCCATCGGTCAAATGGGCCATGCTGAAAAAAGGGTCAAAACCAGAAATGCAGGACAGGCCATGGAGAAATGGGAGCCTTGCTACGCTGATGGGCGGGATGTAAATTGCCAACAGCCACTCTGGAGAAGGGTACAGTGAGTCCTGAAACATCTAAAAAACACAGCTTAGAGAGCATAGGGCACTTCCATGCATGGGGGTATAAATTGGGAAAGTTAAAAATCAGCAAGACACAGGAACACCAAAGTTTAGGGCTTCTCTGTTGCCAAGGACCTCCACTTCATTCCACCTTAAATATCCCAGGAAAGATAAAAATGGATAAATAAGTGGTGGTCCTTATGTACAATGGAATATCACTCAGCCATGAAATCAATGTCCTAAGGCAAGTAGCAGCATGATGAGTGGATTTAGGTACGACGATTCTAAGGGAAATAAGTCACACAGAAAAGGACACTTCTCATAAGATATCACTTATACAGGGAAAGTAAAAACCGTTACACTTGAACTGAATTACAAAACAGAACAGAGTCACACATGCAGAAAACACACTATGGCTGCTTAACAGGAAAGGTGAGGTGGGGTGATACATAAAACAAGGGTTTCAAATGAGCTGAGATACCGTTCCATAAACCCAATATGTAATAGACAAGACCTACTCCTTGCTCAGGGAACTGGACTCAACACCCCCTATTCACCACACAAGGATATATCTGACTAGTAATAATCTTAAAACCTATGTATTGAAATCTCTCTGTTAGTGTGTGAAGTGGGTGTAAAGCGGCATAAACACAGCAGTGAAAAGCAGCTAAACCCCATTCTAAAAATAAATTACTTTTAAAACCCCATGAAACAAAGACAGTGAAAGAGAGAGAAATTCTTACACAATTCGTTCAGGGGCTGTGATGGAACCTGGATTGACCATATCTAGACCCACAGCTGGATGAGACATAAGGGTGGACACTCTTGGGGCTGAGAGGTTTGGTGAGGTTGGGTGAGTAAACGCAGACCCTTTAAAGTAATACTGCGTGGTACCCATCCCATGGGTCCCAAATCTCCAGGTTCAAGGGCATCTTCCTACATCGAAAACATGCATAGAAACCCAGAATATGGTACACCGTGTGATGGGGAAAGGTTTCTAAAACGCACCTCATTTCTCATCTCCTTGTGCTCGGGTTCGCCATTGCAGCCACTTTACTAGCAATCTCCCTACTTGGAGCATCAGCACCTTTAACCTCCTGTTCCGTACAGGTTGCAATTTGTCCTGAGGATGAATGGGAAGATGGGGAACCAATGAGAGACTAGCTCTTGGTGTTGGGACAGGCACAGGGCACTCTATTTTCCCATCAGGAAGAAGAATTAACCACAGGCTCAGCCTGTCCCCCAGAACCAGAACAGGGCCTGAAGCCATCCTGCGCTTTTACGGCCAGCTCCCAAAAAGCGAGTTGTAAAATGGAGCTTCAGGGCACTGCAATTCACAAACCTGCAGAGTTATAAATGATAACTCTCGTCCACAAATATATTGAGGGAAGGCAAAAAAGAGGATTTGAAATCAAGGCAGAATTGCAGGAAACAGATTTCAGGAGGTAGATTCGAATCGCCTTTAAAGCACATGAAAAGCGGCAAAACATTGATAATGATGCCCTTGGCCAAAAAGGGCGTATGCGTTTTTTCCTGAATATATTCAGGAAAAAACACATACGCCCTTTTTGGCCAACCAAGCAACCTGGAAAGGCAAATCAGCCCTACAAAGAAGTCTCGCTTCCCATCGGTCAAATGGGCCATGCTGAAATAAGTGTCAAAACCAGAAATGCAGGACAGGCCATGGAGAAATGGGAGCCTTGCTACGCTGATGGGCGGGATGTAAATTGCCAACAGCCACTCTGGAGAAGGGTACAGTGAGTCCTGAAACATCTAAAAAACACAGCTTAGAGAGCATAGGGCACTTCCATGCATGGGGGTATAAATTGGGAAAGTTAAAAATCAGCAAGACACAGGAACACCAAAGTTTAGGGCTTCTCTGTTGCCAAGGACCTCCACTTCATTCCACCTTAAATATTCCAGGAAAGATAAAAATGGATAAATAAGTGGTGGTCCTTATGTACAATGGAATATCACTCAGCCATGAAATCAATGTCCTAAGGCTAGTAGCAGCATGATGAGTGGATTTAGGTACGAGACGATTCTAAGTGAAATAAGTCACACAGAAAAGGACACTTCTCATCAGATATCACTTATACAGGGAAAGTAAAAACCGTTACACTTGAACTGAATTACAAAACAGAACAGAGTCACACATGCAGAAAACACACTATGGCTGCTTAACAGGAAAGGTGACGTGGGGTGATACATAAAACAAGGGTTTCAAATGAGCTGAGATACCGTTCCATAAACCCAATATGTAATAGACAAGACCTACTCCTTGCTCAGAGAACTGGACTCAACACCCCCTATTCACCACACAAGGATATATCTGACTAGTAATAATCTTAAAACCTATGTATTGAAATCTCTCTGTTAGTGTGTGAAGTGGGTGTAAAGCGGCATAAACACAGCAGTGAAAAGCAGCTAAACCCCATTCTAAAAATAAATTACTTTTAAAACCCCATGAAACAAAGACAGTGAAAGAGAGAGAAATTCTTACACAATTCGTTCAGGGGCTGTGATGGAACCTGGATTGACCATATCTAGACCCACAGCTGGATGAGACATAAGGGTGGACACTCTTGGGGCTGAGAGGTTTGGTGAGGTTGGGTGAGTAAACGCAGACCCTTTAAAGTAATACTGCGTGGTACCCATCCCATGGGTCCCAAATCTCCAGGTTCAAGGGCATCTTCCTACATCGAAAACATGCATAGAAACCCAGAATATGGTACACCGTGTGATGGGGAAAGGTTTCTAAAACGCACCTCATTTCTCATCTCCTTGTGCTCGGGTTCGCCATTGCAGCCACTTTACTAGCAATCTCCCTACTTGGAGCATCAGCACCTTTAACCTCCTGTTCCGTACAGGTTGCAATTTGTCCTGAGGATGAACGGGAAGATGGGGAACCAATGAGAGACTAGCTCTTGGTGTTGGGACAGGCACAGGGCACTCTATTTTCCCATCAGGAAGAAGAATTAACCACAGGCTCAGCCTGTCCCCCAGAACCAGAACAGGGCCTGAAGCCATCCTGCGCTTTTACGGCCAGCTCCCAAAAAGCGAGTTGTAAAATGGAGCTTCAGGGCACTGCAATTCACAAACCTGCAGAGTTATAAATGATAACTCTCGTCCACAAATATATTGAGGGAAGGCAAAAAAGAGGATTTGAAATCAAGGCAGAATTGCAGGAATCAGATTTCAGGAGGTAGATTCGAATCGCCTTTAAAGCACATGAAAAGCGGCAAAACATTGATAATGATGCCCTTGGCCAAAAAGGGCGTATGCGTTTTTTCCTGAATATATTCAGGAAAAAACGCATACGCCCTTTTTGGCCAACCAAGCAACCTGGAAAGGCAAATCAGCGCTACAAAGAAGTCTCGCTTCCCATCGGTCAAATGGGCCATGCTGAAATAAGTGTCAAAACCAGAAATGCAGGACAGGCCATGGAGAAATGGGAGCCTTGCTACGCTGATGGGCGGGATGTAAATTGCCAACAGCCACTCTGGAGAAGGGTACAGTGAGTCCTGAAACATCTAAAAAACACAGCTTAGAGAGCATAGGGCACTTCCATGCATGGGGGTATAAATTGGGAAAGTTAAAAATCAGCAAGACACAGGAACACCAAAGTTTAGGGCTTCTCTGTTGCCAAGGACCTCCACTTCATTCCACCTTAAATATTCCAGGAAAGATAAAAATGGATAAATAAGTGGTGGTCCTTATGTACAATGGAATATCACTCAGCCATGAAATCAATGTCCTAAGGCTAGTAGCAGCATGATGAGTGGATTTAGGTACGAGACGATTCTAAGTGAAATAAGTCACACAGAAAAGGACACTTCTCATCAGATATCACTTATACAGGGAAAGTAAAAACCGTTACACTTGAACTGAATTACAAAACAGAACAGAGTCACACATGCAGAAAACACACTATGGCTGCTTAACAGGAAAGGTGAGGTGGGGTGATACATAAAACAAGGGTTACAAATGAGCTGAGATACCGTTCCATAAACCCAATATGTAATAGACAAGACCTACTCCTTGCTCAGAGAACTGGACTCAACACCCCCTATTCACCACACAAGGATATATCTGACTAGTAATAATCTTAAAACCTATGTATTGAAATCTCTCTGTTAGTGTGTCAAGTGGGTGTAAAGCGGCATAAACACAGCAGTGAAAAGCAGCTAAACCCCATTCTAAAAATAAATTACTTTTAAAACCCCATGAAACAAAGACAGTGAAAGAGAGAGAAATTCTTACACAATTCGTTCAGGGGCTGTGATGGAACCTGGATTGACCATATCTAGACCCACAGCTGGATGAGACATAAGGGTGGACACTCTTGGGGCTGAGAGGTTTGGTGAGGTTGGGTGAGTAAACGCAGACCCTTTAAAGTAATACTGCGTGGTACCCATCCCATGGGTCCCAAATCTCCAGGTTTAAGGGCATCTTCCTACATCGAAAACATGCATAGAAACCCAGAATATGGTACACCGTGTGATGGGGAAAGGTTTCTAAAACGCACCTCATTTCTCATCTCCTTGTGCTCGGGTTCGCCATTGCAGCCACTTTACTAGCAATCTCCCTACTTGGAGCATCAGCACCTTTAACCTCCTGTTCCGTACAGGTTGCAATTTGTCCTGAGGATGAATGGGAAGATGGGGAACCAATGAGAGACTAGCTCTTGGTGTTGGGACAGGCACAGGACACTCTATTTTCCCATAAGGAAGAAGAATTAACCACAGGCTCAGCCTGTCCCCCAGAACCAGAACAGGGCCTGAAGCCATCCTGCGCTTTTACGGCCAGCTCCCAAAAAGCGAGTTGTAAAATGGAGCTTCAGGGCACTGCAATTCACAAACCTGCAGAGTTATAAATGATAACTCTCGTCCACAAATATATTGAGGGAAGGCAAAAAAGAGGATTTGAAATCAAGGCAGAATTGCAGGAAACAGATTTCAGGAGGTAGATTCGAATCGCCTTTAAAGCACATGAAAAGCGGCAAAACATTGATAATGATGCCCTTGGCCAAAAAGGGCGTATGCGTTTTTTCCTGAATATATTCAGGAAAAAACGCATACGCCCTTTTTGGCCAACCAAGCAACCTGGAAAGGCAAATCAGCGCTACAAAGAAGTCTCGCTTCCCATCGGTCAAATGGGCCATGCTGAAAAAAGTGTCAAAACCAGAAATGCAGGACAGGCCATGGAGAAATGGGAGCCTTGCTACGCTGATGGGCGGGATGTAAATTGCCAACAGCCACTCTGGAGAAGGGTACAGTGAGTCCTGAAACATCTAAAAAACACAGCTTAGAGAGCATAGGGCACTTCCATGCATGGGGGTATAAATTGGGAAAGTTAAAAATCAGCAAGACACAGGAACACCAAAGTTTAGGGCTTCTCTGTTGCCAAGGACCTCCACTTCATTCCACCTTAAATATCCCAGGAAAGATAAAAATGGATAAATAAGTGGTGGTCCTTATGTACAATGGAATATCACTCAGCCATGAAATCAATGTCCTAAGGCTAGTAGCAGCATGATGAGTGGATTTAGGTACGAGACGATTCTAAGTGAAATAAGTCACACAGAAAAGGACACTTCTCATAAGATATCACTTATACAGGGAAAGTAAAAACCGTTACACTTGAACTGAATTACAAAACAGAACAGAGTCACACATGCAGAAAACACACTATGGCTGCTTAACAGGAAAGGTCAGGTGGGGTGATACATAAAACAAGGGTTTCAAATGAGCTGAGATACCGTTCCATAAACCCAATATGTAATAGACAAGACCTACTCCTTGCTCAGAGAACTGGACTCAACACCCCCTATTCACCACACAAGGATATATCTGACTAGTAATAATCTTAAAACCTATGTATTGAAATCTCTCTGTTAGTGTGTGAAGTGGGTGTAAAGCGGCATAAACACAGCAGTGAAAAGCAGCTAAACCCCATTCTAAAAATAAATTACTTTTAAAACCCCATGAAACAAAGACAGTGAAAGAGAGAGAAATTCTTACACAATTCGTTCAGGGGCTGTGATGGAACCTGGATTGACCATATCTAGACCCACAGCTGGATGAGACATAAGGGTGGACACTCTTGGGGCTGAGAGGTTTGGTGAGGTTGGGTGAGTAAACGCAGACCCTTTAAAGTAATACTGCGTGGTACCCATCCCATGGGTCCCAAATCTCCAGGTTCAAGGGCATCTTCCTACATCGAAAACATGCATAGAAACCCAGAATATGGTACACCGTGTGATGGGGAAAGGTTTCTAAAACGCACCTCATTTCTCATCTCCTTGTGCTCGGGTTCGCCATTGCAGCCACTTTACTAGCAATCTCCCTACTTGGAGCATCAGCACCTTTAACCTCCTGTTCCGTACAGGTTGCAATTTGTCCTGAGGATGAACGGGAAGATGGGGAACCAATGAGAGACTAGCTCTTGGTGTTGGGACAGGCACAGGGCACTCTATTTTCCCATCAGGAAGAAGAATTAACCACAGGCTCAGCCTGTCCCCCAGAACCAGAACAGGGCCTGAAGCCATCCTGCGCTTTTACGGCCAGCTCCCAAAAAGCGAGTTGTAAAATGGAGCTTCAGGGCACTGCAATTCACAAACCTGCAGAGTTATAAATGATAACTCTCGTCCACAAATATATTGAGGGAAGGCAAAAAAGAGGATTTGAAATCAAGGCAGAATTGCAGGAATCAGATTTCAGGAGGTAGATTCGAATCGCCTTTAAAGCACATGAAAAGCGGCAAAACATTGATAATGATGCCCTTGGCCAAAAAGGGCGTATGCGTTTTTTCCTGAATATATTCAGGAAAAAACGCATACGCCCTTTTTGGCCAACCAAGCAACCTGGAAAGGCAAATCAGCGCTACAAAGAAGTCTCGCTTCCCATCGGTCAAATGGGCCATGCTGAAATAAGTGTCAAAACCAGAAATGCAGGACAGGCCATGGAGAAATGGGAGCCTTGCTACGCTGATGGGCGGGATGTAAATTGCCAACAGCCACTCTGGAGAAGGGTACAGTGAGTCCTGAAACATCTAAAAAACACAGCTTAGAGAGCATAGGGCACTTCCATGCATGGGGGTATAAATTGGGAAAGTTAAAAATCAGCAAGACACAGGAACACCAAAGTTTAGGGCTTCTCTGTTGCCAAGGACCTCCACTTCATTCCACCTTAAATATTCCAGGAAAGATAAAAATGGATAAATAAGTGGTGGTCCTTATGTACAATGGAATATCACTCAGCCATGAAATCAATGTCCTAAGGCTAGTAGCAGCATGATGAGTGGATTTAGGTACGAGACGATTCTAAGTGAAATAAGTCACACAGAAAAGGACACTTCTCATCAGATATCACTTATACAGGGAAAGTAAAAACCGTTACACTTGAACTGAATTACAAAACAGAACAGAGTCACACATGCAGAAAACACACTATGGCTGCTTAACAGGAAAGGTGAGGTGGGGTGATACATAAAACAAGGGTTACAAATGAGCTGAGATACCGTTCCATAAACCCAATATGTAATAGACAAGACCTACTCCTTGCTCAGAGAACTGGACTCAACACCCCCTATTCACCACACAAGGATATATCTGACTAGTAATAATCTTAAAACCTATGTATTGAAATCTCTCTGTTAGTGTGTCAAGTGGGTGTAAAGCGGCATAAACACAGCAGTGAAAAGCAGCTAAACCCCATTCTAAAAATAAATTACTTTTAAAACCCCATGAAACAAAGACAGTGAAAGAGAGAGAAATTCTTACACAATTCGTTCAGGGGCTGTGATGGAACCTGGATTGACCATATCTAGACCCACAGCTGGATGAGACATAAGGGTGGACACTCTTGGGGCTGAGAGGTTTGGTGAGGTTGGGTGAGTAAACGCAGACCCTTTAAAGTAATACTGCGTGGTACCCATCCCATGGGTCCCAAATCTCCAGGTTTAAGGGCATCTTCCTACATCGAAAACATGCATAGAAACCCAGAATATGGTACACCGTGTGATGGGGAAAGGTTTCTAAAACGCACCTCATTTCTCATCTCCTTGTGCTCGGGTTCGCCATTGCAGCCACTTTACTAGCAATCTCCCTACTTGGAGCATCAGCACCTTTAACCTCCTGTTCCGTACAGGTTGCAATTTGTCCTGAGGATGAATGGGAAGATGGGGAACCAATGAGAGACTAGCTCTTGGTGTTGGGACAGGCACAGGACACTCTATTTTCCCATAAGGAAGAAGAATTAACCACAGGCTCAGCCTGTCCCCCAGAACCAGAACAGGGCCTGAAGCCATCCTGCGCTTTTACGGCCAGCTCCCAAAAAGCGAGTTGTAAAATGGAGCTTCAGGGCACTGCAATTCACAAACCTGCAGAGTTATAAATGATAACTCTCGTCCACAAATATATTGAGGGAAGGCAAAAAAGAGGATTTGAAATCAAGGCAGAATTGCAGGAAACAGATTTCAGGAGGTAGATTCGAATCGCCTTTAAAGCACATGAAAAGCGGCAAAACATTGATAATGATGCCCTTGGCCAAAAAGGGCGTATGCGTTTTTTCCTGAATATATTCAGGAAAAAACGCATACGCCCTTTTTGGCCAACCAAGCAACCTGGAAAGGCAAATCAGCGCTACAAAGAAGTCTCGCTTCCCATCGGTCAAATGGGCCATGCTGAAAAAAGTGTCAAAACCAGAAATGCAGGACAGGCCATGGAGAAATGGGAGCCTTGCTACGCTGATGGGCGGGATGTAAATTGCCAACAGCCACTCTGGAGAAGGGTACAGTGAGTCCTGAAACATCTAAAAAACACAGCTTAGAGAGCATAGGGCACTTCCATGCATGGGGGTATAAATTGGGAAAGTTAAAAATCAGCAAGACACAGGAACACCAAAGTTTAGGGCTTCTCTGTTGCCAAGGACCTCCACTTCATTCCACCTTAAATATCCCAGGAAAGATAAAAATGGATAAATAAGTGGTGGTCCTTATGTACAATGGAATATCACTCAGCCATGAAATCAATGTCCTAAGGCTAGTAGCAGCATGATGAGTGGATTTAGGTACGAGACGATTCTAAGTGAAATAAGTCACACAGAAAAGGACACTTCTCATAAGATATCACTTATACAGGGAAAGTAAAAACCGTTACACTTGAACTGAATTACAAAACAGAACAGAGTCACACATGCAGAAAACACACTATGGCTGCTTAACAGGAAAGGTCAGGTGGGGTGATACATAAAACAAGGGTTTCAAATGAGCTGAGATACCGTTCCATAAACCCAATATGTAATAGACAAGACCTACTCCTTGCTCAGAGAACTGGACTCAACACCCCCTATTCACCACACAAGGATATATCTGACTAGTAATAATCTTAAAACCTATGTATTGAAATCTCTCTGTTAGTGTGTGAAGTGGGTGTAAAGCGGCATAAACACAGCAGTGAAAAGCAGCTAAACCCCATTCTAAAAATAAATTACTTTTAAAACCCCATGAAACAAAGACAGTGAAAGAGAGAGAAATTCTTATACAATTCGTTCAGGGGCTGTGATGGAACCTGGATTGACCATATCTAGACCCACAGCTGGATGAGACATAAGGGTGGACACTCTTGGGGCTGAGAGGTTTGGTGAGGTTGGGTGAGTAAACGCAGACCCTTTAAAGTAATACTGCGTGGTACCCATCCCATGGGTCCCAAATCTCCAGGTTCAAGGGCATCTTCCTACATCGAAAACATGCATAGAAACCCAGAATATGGTACACCGTGTGATGGGGAAAGGTTTCTAAAACGCACCTCATTTCTCATCTCCTTGTGCTCGGGTTCGCCATTGCAGCCACTTTACTAGCAATCTCCCTACTTGGAGCATCAGCACCTTTAACCTCCTGTTCCGTACAGGTTGCAATTTGTCCTGAGGATGAACGGGAAGATGGGGAACCAATGAGAGACTAGCTCTTGGTGTTGGGACAGGCACAGGGCACTCTATTTTCCCATCAGGAAGAAGAATTAACCACAGGCTCAGCCTGCCCCCCAGAACCAGAACAGGGCCTGAAGCCATCCTGCGCTTTTACGGCCAGCTCCCAAAAAGCGAGTTGTAAAATGGAGCTTCAGGGCACTGCAATTCACAAACCTGTAGAGTTATAAATGATAACTCTCGTCCACAAATATATTGAGGGAAGGCAAAAAAGAGGATTTGAAATCAAGGCAGAATTGCAGGAAACAGATTTCAGGAGGTAGATTCGAATCGCCTTTAAAGCACATGAAAAGCGGCAAAACATTGATAATGATGCCCTTGGCCAAAAAGGGCGTATGCGTTTTTTCCTGAATATATTCAGGAAAAAACGCATACGCCCTTTTTGGCCAACCAAGCAACCTGGAAAGGCAAATCAGCGCTACAAAGAAGTCTCGCTTCCCATCGGTCAAATGGGCCATGCTGAAATAAGTGTCAAAACCAGAAATGCAGGACAGGCCATGGAGAAATGGCAGCCTTGCTACGCTGATGGGCGGGATGTAAATTGCCAACAGCCACTCTGGAGAAGGGTACAGTGTGTCCTGAAACATCTAAAAAACACAGCTTAGAGAGCATAGGGCACTTCCATGCATGGGGGTATAAATTGGGAAAGTTAAAAATCAGCAAGACACAGGAACACCAAAGTTTAGGGCTGCTCTGTTGCCAAGGACCTCCACTTCATTCCACCTTAAATATCCCAGGAAAGATAAAAATGTATAAATAAGTGGTGGTCCTTATGTACAATGGAATATCACTCAGCCATGAAATCAATGTCCTAAGGCTAGTAGCAGCATGATGAGTGGATTTAGGTACGAGACGATTCTAAGTGAAATAAGTCACACAGAAAAGGACACTTCTCATAAGATATCACTTATACAGGGAAAGTAAACACCGTTACACTTGAACTGAATTACAAAACAGAACAGAGTCACACATGCAGAAAACACACTATGGCTGCTTAACAGGAAAGGTGAGGTGGGGTGATACATAAAACAAGGGTTACAAATGAGCTGAGATACCGTTCCATAAACCCAATATGTAATAGACAAGACCTACTCCTTGCTCAGAGAACTGGACTCAACACCCCCTATTCACCACACAAGGATATATCTGACTAGTAATAATCTTAAAACCTATGTATTGAAATCTCTCTGTTAGTGTGTGAAGTGGGTGTAAAGCGGCATAAACACAGCAGTGAAAAGCAGCTAAACCCCATTCTAAAAATAAATTACTTTTAAATCCCCATGAAACAAAGACAGTGAAAGAGAGAGAAATTCTTACACAATTCGTTCAGGGGCTGTGATGGAACCTGGATTGACCATATCTAGACCCACAGCTGGATGAGACATAAGGGTGGACACTCTTGGGGCTGAGAGGTTTGGTGAGGTTGGGTGAGTAAACGCAGACCCTTTAAAGTAATACTGCGTGGTACCCATCCCATGGGTCCCAAATCTCCAGGTTTAAGGGCATCTTCCTACATCGAAAACATGCATAGAAACCCAGAATATGGTACACCGTGTGATGGGGAAAGGTTTCTAAAACGCACCTCATTTCTCATCTCCTTGTGCTCGGGTTCGCCATTGCAGCCACTTTACTAGCAATCTCCCTACTTGGAGCATCAGCACCTTTAACCTCCTGTTCCGTACAGGTTGCAATTTGTCCTGAGGATGAATGGGAAGATGGGGAACCAATGAGAGACTAGCTCTTGGTGTTGGGACAGGCACAGGGCACTCTATTTACCCATCAGGAAGAAGAATTAACCACAGGCTCAGCCTGCCCCCCGGAACCAGAACAGGGCCTGAAGCCATCCTGCGCTTTTACGGCCAGCTCCCAAAAAGCGAGTGGTAAAATGGAGCTTCAGGGCACTGCAATTCACAAACCTGCAGAGTTATAAATGATAACTCTCGTCCACAAATATATTGAGGGAAGGCAAAAAAGAGGATTTGAAATCAAGGCAGAATTGCAGGAAACAGATTTCAGGAGGTAGATTCGAATCGCCTTTAAAGCACATGAAAAGCGGCAAAACATTGATAATGATGCCCTTGGCCAAAAAGGGCAATATATTCAGGAAAAAACGCATACGCCCTTTTTGGCCAACCAAGCAACCTGGAAAGGCAAATCAGCGCTACAAAGAAGTCTCGCTTCCCATCGGTCAAATGGGCCATGCTGAAAAAAGTGTCAAAACCAGAAATGCAGGACAGGCCATGGAGAAATGGGAGCCTTGCTACGCTGATGGGCGGGATGTAAATTGCCAACAGCCACTCTGGAGAAGGGTACAGTGAGTCCTGAAACATCTAAAAAACACAGCTTAGAGAGCATAGGGCACTTCCATGCATGGGGGTATAAATTGGGAAAGTTAAAAATCAGCAAGACACAGGAACACCAAAGTTTAGGGCTTCTCTGTTGCCAAGGACCTCCACTTCATTCCACCTTAAATATCCCAGGAAAGATAAAAATGGATAAATAAGTGGTGGTCCTTATGTACAATGGAATATCACTCAGCCATGAAATCAATGTCCTAAGGCAAGTAGCAGCATGATGAGTGGATTTAGGTACGACGATTCTAAGGGAAATAAGTCACACAGAAAAGGACACTTCTCATAAGATATCACTTATACAGGGAAAGTAAAAACCGTTACACTTGAACTGAATTACAAAACAGAACAGAGTCACACATGCAGAAAACACACTATGGCTGCTTAACAGGAAAGGTGAGGTGGGGTGATACATAAAACAAGGGTTTCAAATGAGCTGAGATACCGTTCCATAAACCCAATATGTAATAGACAAGACCTACTCCTTGCTCAGAGAACTGGACTCAACACCCCCTATTCACCACACAAGGATATATCTGACTAGTAATAATCTTAAAACCTATGTATTGAAATCTCTCTGTTAGTGTGTGAAGTGGGTGTAAAGCGGCATAAACACAGCAGTGAAAAGCAGCTAAACCCCATTCTAAAAATAAATTACTTTTAAAACCCCATGAAACAAAGACAGTGAAAGAGAGAGAAATTCTTACACAATTCGTTCAGGGGCTGTGATGGAACCTGGATTGACCATATCTAGACCCACAGCTGGATGAGACATAAGGGTGGACACTCTTGGGGCTGAGAGGTTTGGTGAGGATGGGTGAGTAAACGCAGACCCTTTAAAGTAATACTGCGTGGTACCCATCCCATGGGTCCCAAATCTCCAGGTTCAAGGGCATCTTCCTACATCGAAAACATGCATAGAAACCCAGAATATGGTACACCGTGTGATGGGGAAAGGTTTCTAAAACGCACCTCATTTCTCATCTCCTTGTGCTCGGGTTCACCATTGCAGACACTTTACTAGCAATCTCCATACTTGGAGCATCAGCACCTTTAACCTCCTGTTCCGTACAGGTTGCAATTTGTCCTGAGGATGAATGGGAAGATGGGGAACCAATGAGAGACTAGCTCTTGGTGTTGGGACAGGCACAGGGCACTCTATTTTCCCATCAGGAAGAAGAATTAACCACAGGCTCAGCCTGTCCCCCAGAACCAGAACAGGGCCTGAAGCCATCCTGTGCTTTTACGGCCAGCTCCCAAAAAGCGAGTTGTAAAATGGAGCTTCAGGGCACTGCAATTCACAAACCTGCAGAGTTATAAATGATAACTCTCGTCCACAAATATATTGAGGGAAGGCAAAAAAGAGGATTTGAAATCAAGGCAGAATTGCAGGAAACAGATTTCAGGAGGTAGATTCGAATCGTCTTTAAAGCACATGAAAAGCGGCAAAACATTGATAATGATGCCCTTGGCCAAAAAGGGCGTATGCGTTTTTTCCTGAATATATTCAGGAAAAAACGCATACGCCCTTTTTGGCCAACCAAGCAACCTGGAAAGGCAAATCAGCGCTACAAAGAAGTCTCGCTTCCCATCGGTCAAATGGGCCATGCTGAAATAAGTGTCAAAACCAGAAATGCAGGACAGGCCATGGAGAAATGGGAGCCTTGCTACGCTGATGGGCGGGATGTAAATTGCCAACAGCCACTCTGGAGAAGGGTACAGTGAGTCCTGAAACATCTAAAAAACACAGCTTAGAGAGCATAGGGCACTTCCATGCATGGGGGTATAAATTGGGAAAGTTAAAAATCAGCAAGACACAGGAACACCAAAGTTTAGGGCTTCTCTGTTGCCAAGGACCTCCACTTCATTCCACCTTAAATATTCCAGGAAAGATAAAAATGGATAAATAAGTGGTGGTCCTTATGTACAATGGAATATCACTCAGCCATGAAATCAATGTCCTAAGGCTAGTAGCAGCATGATGAGTGGATTTAGGTATGAGACGATTCTAAGTGAAATAAGTCACACAGAAAAGGACACTTCTCATAAGATATCACTTATACAGGGAAAGTAAAAACCGTTACACTTGAACTGAATTACAAAACAGAACAGAGTCACACATGCAGAAAACACACTATGGCTGCTTAACAGGAAAGGTGAGGTGGGGTGATACATAAAACAAGGGTTACAAATGAGCTGAGATACCGTTCCATAAACCCAATACGTAATAGACAAGACCTACTCCTTGCTCAGAGAACTGGACTCAACACCCCCTATTCACCACACAAGGATATATCTGACTAGTAATAATCTTAAAACCTATGTATTGAAATCTCTCTGTTAGTGTGTGAAGTGGGTGTAAAGCGGCATAAACACAGCAGTGAAAAGCAGCTAAACCCCATTCTAAAAATAAATTACTTTTAAAACCCCATGAAACAAAGACAGTGAAAGAGAGAGAAATTCTTACACAATTCGTTCAGGGGCTGTGATGGAACCTGGATTGACCATATCTAGACCCACAGCTGGATGAGACATAAGGGTGGACACTCTTGGGGCTGAGAGGTTTGGTGAGGTTGGGTGAGTAAACGCAGACCCTTTAAAGTAATACTGCGTGGTACCCATCCCATGGGTCCCAAATCTCCAGGTTTAAGGGCATCTTCCTACATCGAAAACATGCATAGAAACCCAGAATATGGTACACCGTGTGATGGGGAAAGGTTTCTAAAACGCACCTCATTTCTCATCTCCTTGTGCTCGGGTTCGCCATTGCAGCCACTTTACTAGCAATCTCCCTACTTGGAGCATCAGCACCTTTAACCTCCTGTTCCGTACAGGTTGCAATTTGTCCTGAGGATGAATGGGAAGATGGGGAACCAATGAGAGACTAGCTCTTGGTGTTGGGACAGGCACAGGGCACTCTATTTTCCCATCAGGAAGAAGAATTAACCACAGGCTCAGCCTTCCCCCCGGAACCAGAACAGGGCCTGAAGCCATCCTGCGCTTTTACGGCCAGCTCCCAAAAAGCGAGTGGTAAAATGGAGCTTCAGGGCACTGCAATTCACAAACCTGCAGAGTTATAAATGATAACTCTCGTCCACAAATATATTGAGGGAAGGCAAAAAAGAGGATTTGAAATCAAGGCAGAATTGCAGGAAACAGATTTCAGGAGGTAGATTCGAATCGCCTTTAAAGCACATGAAAAGCGGCAAAACATTGATAATGATGCCCTTGGCCAAAAAGGGCAATATATTCAGGAAAAAACGCATACGCCCTTTTTGGCCAACCAAGCAACCTGGAAAGGCAAATCAGCGCTACAAAGAAGTCTCGCTTCCCATCGGTCAAATGGGCCATGCTGAAAAAAGTGTCAAAACCAGAAATGCAGGACAGACCATGGAGAAATGGGGGCCTTGCTACGCTGATGGGCGGGATGTAAATTGCCAACAGCCACTCTGGAGAAGGGTACAGTGAGTCCTGAAACATCTAAAAAACACAGCTTAGAGAGCATAGGGCACTTCCATGCATGGGGGTATAAATTGGGAAAGTTAAAAATCAGCAAGACACAGGAACACCAAAGTTTAGGGCTTCTCTGTTGCCAAGGACCTCCACTTCATTCCACCTTAAATATCCCAGGAAAGATAAAAATGGATAAATAAGTGGTGGTCCTTATGTACAATGGAATATCACTCAGCCATGAAATCAATGTCCTAAGGCAAGTAGCAGCATGATGAGTGGATTTAGGTACGACGATTCTAAGGGAAATAAGTCACACAGAAAAGGACACTTCTCATAAGATATCACTTATACAGAGAAAGTAAAAACCGTTACACTTGAACTGAATTACAAAACAGAACAGAGTCACACATGCAGAAAACACACTATGGCTGCTTAACAGGAAAGGTGAGGTGGGGTGATACATAAAACAAGGGTTTCAAATGAGCTGAGATACCGTTCCATAAACCCAATATGTAATAGACAAGACCTACTCCTTGCTCAGAGAACTGGACTCAACACCCCCTATTCATCACACAAGGATATATCTGACTAGTAATAATCTTAAAACCTATGTATTGAAATCTCTCTGTTAGTGTGTGAAGTGGGTGTAAAGCGGGATAAACACAGCAGTGAAAAGCAGCTAAACCCCATTCTAAAAATAAATTACTTTTAAAACCCCATGAAACAAAGACAGTGAAAGAGAGAGAAATTCTTACACAATTCGTTCAGGGGCTGTGATGGAACCTGGATTGACCATATCTAGACCCACAGCTGGATGAGACATAAGGGTGGACACTCTTGGGGCTGAGAGGTTTGGTGAGGTTGGGTGAGTAAACGCAGACCCTTTAAAGTAATACTGCGTGGTACCCATCCCATGGGTCCCAAATCTCCAGGTTCAAGGGCATCTTCCTACATCGAAAACATGCATAGAAACCCAGAATATGGTACACCGTGTGATGGGGAAAGGTTTCTAAAACGCACCTCATTTCTCATCTCCTTGTGCTCGGGTTCGCCATTGCAGCCACTTTACTAGCAATCTCCCTACTTGGAGCATCAGCACCTTTAACCTCCTGTTCCGTACAGGTTGCAATTTGTCCTGAGGATGAACGGGAAGATGGGGAACCAATGAGAGACTAGCTCTTGGTGTTGGGACAGGCACAGGGCACTCTATTTTCCCATCAGGAAGAAGAATTAACCACAGGCTCAGCCTGTCCCCCAGAACCAGAACAGGGCCTGAAGCCATCCTGTGCTTTTACGGCCAGCTCCCAAAAAGCGAGTTGTAAAATGGAGCTTCAGGGCACTGCAATTCACAAACCTGCAGAGTTATAAATGATAACTCTCGTCCACAAATATATTGAGGGAAGGCAAAAAAGAGGATTTGAAATCAAGGCAGAATTGCAGGAAACAGATTTCAGGAGGTAGATTCGAATCGTCTTTAAAGCACATGAAAAGCGGCAAAACATTGATAATGATGCCCTTGGCCAAAAAGGGCGTATGCGTTTTTTCCTGAATATATTCAGGAAAAAACGCATACGCCCTTTTTGGCCAACCAAGCAACCTGGAAAGGCAAATCAGCGCTACAAAGAAGTCTCGCTTCCCATCGGTCAAATGGGCCATGCTGAAATAAGTGTCAAAACCAGAAATGCAGGACAGGCCATGGAGAAATGGGAGCCTTGCTACGCTGATGGGCGGGATGTAAATTGCCAACAGCCACTCTGGAGAAGGGTACAGTGAGTCCTGAAACATCTAAAAAACACAGCTTAGAGAGCATAGGGCACTTCCATGCATGGGGGTATAAATTGGGAAAGTTAAAAATCAGCAAGACACAGGAACACCAAAGTTTAGGGCTTCTCTGTTGCCAAGGACCTCCACTTCATTCCACCTTAAATATTCCAGGAAAGATAAAAATGGATAAATAAGTGGTGGTCCTTATGTACAATGGAATATCACTCAGCCATGAAATCAATGTCCTAAGGCTAGTAGCAGCATGATGAGTGGATTTAGGTATGAGACGATTCTAAGTGAAATAAGTCACACAGAAAAGGACACTTCTCATAAGATATCACTTATACAGGGAAAGTAAAAACCGTTACACTTGAACTGAATTACAAAACAGAACAGAGTCACACATGCAGAAAACACACTATGGCTGCTTAACAGGAAAGGTGAGGTGGGGTGATACATAAAACAAGGGTTACAAATGAGCTGAGATACCGTTCCATAAACCCAATACGTAATAGACAAGACCTACTCCTTGCTCAGAGAACTGGACTCAACACCCCCTATTCACCACACAAGGATATATCTGACTAGTAATAATCTTAAAACCTATGTATTGAAATCTCTCTGTTAGTGTGTGAAGTGGGTGTAAAGCGGCATAAACACAGCAGTGAAAAGCAGCTAAACCCCATTCTAAAAATAAATTACTTTTAAAACCCCATGAAACAAAGACAGTGAAAGAGAGAGAAATTCTTACACAATTCGTTCAGGGGCTGTGATGGAACCTGGATTGACCATATCTAGACCCACAGCTGGATGAGACATAAGGGTGGACACTCTTGGGGCTGAGAGGTTTGGTGAGGTTGGGTGAGTAAACGCAGACCCTTTAAAGTAATACTGCGTGGTACCCATCCCATGGGTCCCAAATCTCCAGGTTTAAGGGCATCTTCCTACATCGAAAACATGCATAGAAACCCAGAATATGGTACACCGTGTGATGGGGAAAGGTTTCTAAAACGCACCTCATTTCTCATCTCCTTGTGCTCGGGTTCGCCATTGCAGCCACTTTACTAGCAATCTCCCTACTTGGAGCATCAGCACCTTTAACCTCCTGTTCCGTACAGGTTGCAATTTGTCCTGAGGATGAATGGGAAGATGGGGAACCAATGAGAGACTAGCTCTTGGTGTTGGGACAGGCACAGGGCACTCTATTTTCCCATCAGGAAGAAGAATTAACCACAGGCTCAGCCTTCCCCCCGGAACCAGAACAGGGCCTGAAGCCATCCTGCGCTTTTACGGCCAGCTCCCAAAAAGCGAGTGGTAAAATGGAGCTTCAGGGCACTGCAATTCACAAACCTGCAGAGTTATAAATGATAACTCTCGTCCACAAATATATTGAGGGAAGGCAAAAAAGAGGATTTGAAATCAAGGCAGAATTGCAGGAAACAGATTTCAGGAGGTAGATTCGAATCGCCTTTAAAGCACATGAAAAGCGGCAAAACATTGATAATGATGCCCTTGGCCAAAAAGGGCAATATATTCAGGAAAAAACGCATACGCCCTTTTTGGCCAACCAAGCAACCTGGAAAGGCAAATCAGCGCTACAAAGAAGTCTCGCTTCCCATCGGTCAAATGGGCCATGCTGAAAAAAGTGTCAAAACCAGAAATGCAGGACAGACCATGGAGAAATGGGGGCCTTGCTACGCTGATGGGCGGGATGTAAATTGCCAACAGCCACTCTGGAGAAGGGTACAGTGAGTCCTGAAACATCTAAAAAACACAGCTTAGAGAGCATAGGGCACTTCCATGCATGGGGGTATAAATTGGGAAAGTTAAAAATCAGCAAGACACAGGAACACCAAAGTTTAGGGCTTCTCTGTTGCCAAGGACCTCCACTTCATTCCACCTTAAATATCCCAGGAAAGATAAAAATGGATAAATAAGTGGTGGTCCTTATGTACAATGGAATATCACTCAGCCATGAAATCAATGTCCTAAGGCAAGTAGCAGCATGATGAGTGGATTTAGGTACGACGATTCTAAGGGAAATAAGTCACACAGAAAAGGACACTTCTCATAAGATATCACTTATACAGAGAAAGTAAAAACCGTTACACTTGAACTGAATTACAAAACAGAACAGAGTCACACATGCAGAAAACACACTATGGCTGCTTAACAGGAAAGGTGAGGTGGGGTGATACATAAAACAAGGGTTTCAAATGAGCTGAGATACCGTTCCATAAACCCAATATGTAATAGACAAGACCTACTCCTTGCTCAGAGAACTGGACTCAACACCCCCTATTCATCACACAAGGATATATCTGACTAGTAATAATCTTAAAACCTATGTATTGAAATCTCTCTGTTAGTGTGTGAAGTGGGTGTAAAGCGGGATAAACACAGCAGTGAAAAGCAGCTAAACCCCATTCTAAAAATAAATTACTTTTAAAACCCCATGAAACAAAGACAGTGAAAGAGAGAGAAATTCTTACACAATTCGTTCAGGGGCTGTGATGGAACCTGGATTGACCATATCTAGACCCACAGCTGGATGAGACATAAGGGTGGACACTCTTGGGGCTGAGAGGTTTGGTGAGGTTGGGTGAGTAAACGCAGACCCTTTAAAGTAATACTGCGTGGTACCCATCCCATGGGTCCCAAATCTCCAGGTTCAAGGGCATCTTCCTACATCGAAAACATGCATAGAAACCCAGAATATGGTACACCGTGTGATGGGGAAAGGTTTCTAAAACGCACCTCATTTCTCATCTCCTTGTGCTCGGGTTCGCCATTGCAGCCACTTTACTAGCAATCTCCCTACTTGGAGCATCAGCACCTTTAACCTCCTGTTCCGTACAGGTTGCAATTTGTCCTGAGGATGAACGGGAAGATGGGGAACCAATGAGAGACTAGCTCTTGGTGTTGGGACAGGCACAGGGCACTCTATTTTCCCATCACGAAGAAGAATTAACCACAGGCTCAGCCTGCCCCCCAGAACAAGAACAGGGCCTGAAGCCATCCTGCGCTTTTACGGCCAGCTCCCAAAAAGCGAGTTGTAAAATGGAGCTTCAGGGCACTGCAATTCACAAACCTGTAGAGTTATAAATGATAACTCTCGTCCACAAATATATTGAGGGAAGGCAAAAAAGAGGATTTGAAATCAAGGCAGAATTGCAGGAAACAGATTTCAGGAGGTAGATTCGAATCGCCTTTAAAGCACATGAAAAGCGGCAAAACATTGATAATGATGCCCTTGGCCAAAAAGGGCGTATGCGTTTTTTCCTGAATATATTCAGGAAAAAACGCATACGCCCTTTTTGGCCAACCAAGCAACCTGGAAAGGCAAATCAGCGCTACAAAGAAGTCTCGCTTCCCATCGGTCAAATGGGCCATGCTGAAATAAGTGTCAAAACCAGAAATGCAGGACAGGCCATGGAGAAATGGCAGCCTTGCTACGCTGATGGGCGGGATGTAAATTGCCAACAGCCACTCTGGAGAAGGGTACAGTGAGTCCTGAAACATCTAAAAAACACAGCTTAGAGAGCATAGGGCACTTCCATGCATGGGGGTATAAATTGGGAAAGTTAAAAATCAGCAAGACAAAAGCACACCAAAGTTTAGGGCTGCTCTGTTGCCAAGGACCTCCACTTCATTCCACCTTAAATATTCCAGGAAAGATAAAAATGGATAAATAAGTGGTGGTCCTTATGTACAATGGAATATCACTCAGCCATGAAATCAATGTCCTAAGGCTAGTAGCAGCATGATGAGTGGATTT
This sequence comes from Balaenoptera physalus, assembly GCF_965194825.1. Lineage (NCBI taxonomy): Eukaryota > Metazoa > Chordata > Mammalia > Artiodactyla > Balaenopteridae > Balaenoptera > Balaenoptera physalus. The sequence goes on from NW_028125174.1 coordinate 132,114, forward strand.
AGGTATGAGACGATTCTAAGTGAAATAAGTCACACAGAAAAGGACACTTCTCATAAGATATCACTTATACAGGGAAAGTAAAAACCGTTACACTTGAACTGAATTACAAAACAGAACAGAGTCACACATGCAGAAAACACACTATGGCTGCTTAACAGGAAAGGTGAGGTGGGGTGATACATAAAACAAGGGTTTCAAATGAGCTGAGATACCGTTCCATAAACCCAATATGTAATAGACAAGACCTACTCCTTGCTCAGGAAACTGGACTCAACACCCCCTATTCACCACACAAGGATATATCTGACTAGTAATAATCTTAAAACCTATGTATTGAAATCTCTCTGTTAGTGTGTGAAGTGGGTGTAAAGCGGCATAAACACAGCAGTGAAAAGCAGCTAAACCCCATTCTAAAAATAAATTACTTTTAAAACCCCAGGAAACAAAGACAGTGAAAGAGAGAGAAATTCTTACACAATTCGTTCAGGGGCTGTGATGGAACCTGGATTGACCATATCTAGACCCACAGCTGGATGAGACATAAGGGTGGACACTCTTGGGGCTGAGAGGTTTGGTGAGGTTGGGTGAGTAAACGCAGACCCTTTAAAGTAATACTGCGTGGTACCCATCCCATGGGTCCCAAATCTCCAGGTTCAAGGGCATCTTCCTACATCGAAAACATGCATAGAAACCCAGAATATGGTACACCGTGTGATGGGGAAAGGTTTCTAAAACGCACCTCATTTCTCATCTCCTTGTGCTCGGGTTCACCATTGCAGACACTTTACTAGCAATCTCCCTACTTGGAGCATCAGCACCTTTAACCTCCTGTTCCGTACAGGTTGCAATTTGTCCTGAGGATGAACGGGAAGATGGGGAACCAATGAGAGACTAGCTCTTGGTGTTGGGACAGGCACAGGGCACTCTATTTTCCCATCAGGAAGAAGAATTAACCACAGGCTCAGCCTTCCCCCCGGAACCAGAACAGGGCCTGAAGCCATCCTGCGCTTTTACGGCCAGCTCCCAAAAAGCGAGTGGTAAAATGGAGCTTCAGGGCACTGCAATTCACAAACCTGCAGAGTTATAAATGATAACTCTCGTCCACAAATATATTGAGGGAAGGCAAAAAAGAGGATTTGAAATCAAGGCAGAATTGCAGGAAACAGATTTCAGGAGGTAGATTCGAATCGCCTTTAAAGCACATGAAAAGCGGCAAAACATTGATAATGATGCCCTTGGCCAAAAAGGGCGTATGCGTTTTTTCCTGAATATATTCAGGAAAAAACGCATACGCCCTTTTTGGCCAACCAAGCAACCTGGAAAGGCAAATCAGCGCTACAAAGAAGTCTCGCTTCCCATCGGTCAAATGGGCCATGCTGAAAAAAGTGTCAAAACCAGAAATGCAGGACAGGCCATGGAGAAATGGGAGCCTTGCTACGCTGATGGGCGGGATGTAAATTGCCAACAGCCACTCTGGAGAAGGGTACAGTGAGTCCTGAAACATCTAAAAAACACAGCTTAGAGAGCATAGGGCACTTCCATGCATGGGGGTATAAATTGGGAAAGTTAAAAATCAGCAAGACACAGGAACACCAAAGTTTAGGGCTTCTCTGTTGCCAAGGACCTCCACTTCATTCCACCTTAAATATCCCAGGAAAGATAAAAATGGATAAATAAGTGGTGGTCCTTATGTACAATGGAATATCACTCAGCCATGAAATCAATGTCCTAAGGCAAGTAGCAGCATGATGAGTGGATTTAGGTACGACGATTCTAAGGGAAATAAGTCACACAGAAAAGGACACTTCTCATAAGATATCACTTATACAGGGAAAGTAAAAACCGTTACACTTGAACTGAATTACAAAACAGAACAGAGTCACACATGCAGAAAACACACTATGGCTGCTTAACAGGAAAGGTGAGGTGGGGTGATACATAAAACAAGGGTTTCAAATGAGCTGAGATACCGTTCCATAAACCCAATATGTAATAGACAAGACCTACTCCTTGCTCAGGGAACTGGACTCAACACCCCCTATTCACCACACAAGGATATATCTGACTAGTAATAATCTTAAAACCTATGTATTGAAATCTCTCTGTTAGTGTGTGAAGTGGGTGTAAAGCGGCATAAACACAGCAGTGAAAAGCAGCTAAACCCCATTCTAAAAATAAATTACTTTTAAAACCCCATGAAACAAAGACAGTGAAAGAGAGAGAAATTCTTACACAATTCGTTCAGGGGCTGTGATGGAACCTGGATTGACCATATCTAGACCCACAGCTGGATGAGACATAAGGGTGGACACTCTTGGGGCTGAGAGGTTTGGTGAGGTTGGGTGAGTAAACGCAGACCCTTTAAAGTAATACTGCGTGGTACCCATCCCATGGGTCCCAAATCTCCAGGTTCAAGGGCATCTTCCTACATCGAAAACAGGCATAGAAACCCAGAATATGGTACACCGTGTGATGGGGAAAGGTTTCTAAAACGCACCTCATTTCTCATCTCCTTGTGCTCGGGTTCGCCATTGCAGCCACTTTACTAGCAATCTCCCTACTTGGAGCATCAGCACCTTTAACCTCCTGTTCCGTACAGGTTGCAATTTGTCCTGAGGATGAATGGGAAGATGGGGAACCAATGAGAGACTAGCTGTTGGTGTTGGGACAGGCACAGGGCACTCTATTTTCCCATCAGGAAGAAGAATTAACCACAGGCTCAGCCTGCCCCCTGGAACGAGAACAGGGCCTGAAGCCATCCTGCGCTTTTACGGCCAGCTCCCAAAAAGCGAGTTGTAAAATGGAGCTTCAGGGCACTGCAATTCACAAACCTGCAGAGTTATAAATGATAACTCTCGTCCACAAATATATTGAGGGAAGGCAAAAAAGAGGATTTGAAATCAAGGCAGAATTGCAGAAAACAGATTTCAGGAGGTAGATACGAATCGCCTTTAAAGCACATGAAAAGCGGCAAAACATTGATAATGATGCCCTTGGCCAAAAAGGGCCTATGCGTTTTTTCCTGAATATATTCAGGAAAAAACGCATACGCCCTTTTTGGCCAACCAAGCAACCTGGAAAGGCAAATCAGCGCTACAAAGAAGTCTCGCTTCCCATCGGTCAAATGGGCCATGCTGAAAAAAGGGTCAAAACCAGAAATGCAGGACAGGCCATGGAGAAATGGGAGCCTTGCTACGCTGATGGGCGGGATGTAAATTGCCAACAGCCACTCTGGAGAAGGGTACAGTGAGTCCTGAAACATCTAAAAAACACAGCTTAGAGAGCATAGGGCACTTCCATGCATGGGGGTATAAATTGGGAAAGTTAAAAATCAGCAAGACACAGGAACACCAAAGTTTAGGGCTTCTCTGTTGCCAAGGACCTCCACTTCATTCCACCTTAAATATCCCAGGAAAGATAAAAATGGATAAATAAGTGGTGGTCCTTATGTACAATGGAATATCACTCAGCCATGAAATCAATGTCCTAAGGCAAGTAGCAGCATGATGAGTGGATTTAGGTACGACGATTCTAAGGGAAATAAGTCACACAGAAAAGGACACTTCTCATAAGATATCACTTATACAGGGAAAGTAAAAACCGTTACACTTGAACTGAATTACAAAACAGAACAGAGTCACACATGCAGAAAACACACTATGGCTGCTTAACAGGAAAGGTGAGGTGGGGTGATACATAAAACAAGGGTTTCAAATGAGCTGAGATACCGTTCCATAAACCCAATATGTAATAGACAAGACCTACTCCTTGCTCAGGGAACTGGACTCAACACCCCCTATTCACCACACAAGGATATATCTGACTAGTAATAATCTTAAAACCTATGTATTGAAATCTCTCTGTTAGTGTGTGAAGTGGGTGTAAAGCGGCATAAACACAGCAGTGAAAAGCAGCTAAACCCCATTCTAAAAATAAATTACTTTTAAAACCCCATGAAACAAAGACAGTGAAAGAGAGAGAAATTCTTACACAATTCGTTCAGGGGCTGTGATGGAACCTGGATTGACCATATCTAGACCCACAGCTGGATGAGACATAAGGGTGGACACTCTTGGGGCTGAGAGGTTTGGTGAGGTTGGGTGAGTAAACGCAGACCCTTTAAAGTAATACTGCGTGGTACCCATCCCATGGGTCCCAAATCTCCAGGTTCAAGGGCATCTTCCTACATCGAAAACATGCATAGAAACCCAGAATATGGTACACCGTGTGATGGGGAAAGGTTTCTAAAACGCACCTCATTTCTCATCTCCTTGTGCTCGGGTTCGCCATTGCAGCCACTTTACTAGCAATCTCCCTACTTGGAGCATCAGCACCTTTAACCTCCTGTTCCGTACAGGTTGCAATTTGTCCTGAGGATGAATGGGAAGATGGGGAACCAATGAGAGACTAGCTGTTGGTGTTGGGACAGGCACAGGGCACTCTATTTTCCCATCAGGAAGAAGAATTAACCACAGGCTCAGCCTGCCCCCTGGAACGAGAACAGGGCCTGAAGCCATCCTGCGCTTTTACGGCCAGCTCCCAAAAAGCGAGTTGTAAAATGGAGCTTCAGGGCACTGCAATTCACAAACCTGCAGAGTTATAAATGATAACTCTCGTCCACAAATATATTGAGGGAAGGCAAAAAAGAGGATTTGAAATCAAGGCAGAATTGCAGGAAACAGATTTCAGGAGGTAGATACGAATCGCCTTTAAAGCACATGAAAAGCGGCAAAACATTGATAATGATGCCCTTGGCCAAAAAGGGCCTATGCGTTTTTTCCTGAATATATTCAGGAAAAAACGCATACGCCCTTTTTGGCCAACCAAGCAACCTGGAAAGGCAAATCAGCGCTACAAAGAAGTCTCGCTTCCCATCGGTCAAATGGGCCATGCTGAAAAAAGGGTCAAAACCAGAAATGCAGGACAGGCCATGGAGAAATGGGAGCCTTGCTACGCTGATGGGCGGGATGTAAATTGCCAACAGCCACTCTGGAGAAGGGTACAGTGAGTCCTGAAACATCTAAAAAACACAGCTTAGAGAGCATAGGGCACTTCCATGCATGGGGGTATAAATTGGGAAAGTTAAAAATCAGCAAGACACAGGAACACCAAAGTTTAGGGCTTCTCTGTTGCCAAGGACCTCCACTTCATTCCACCTTAAATATCCCAGGAAAGATAAAAATGGATAAATAAGTGGTGGTCCTTATGTACAATGGAATATCACTCAGCCATGAAATCAATGTCCTAAGGCAAGTAGCAGCATGATGAGTGGATTTAGGTACGACGATTCTAAGGGAAATAAGTCACACAGAAAAGGACACTTCTCATAAGATATCACTTATACAGGGAAAGTAAAAACCGTTACACATGAACTGAATTACAAAACAGAACAGAGTCACACATGCAGAAAACACACTATGGCTGCTTAACAGGAAAGGTGAGGTGGGGTGATACATAAAACAAGGGTTTCAAATGAGCTGAGATACCGTTCCATAAACCCAATATGTAATAGACAAGACCTACTCCTTGCTCAGGGAACTGGACTCAACACCCCCTATTCACCACACAAGGATATATCTGACTAGTAATAATCTTAAAACCTATGTATTGAAATCTCTCTGTTAGTGTGTGAAGTGGGTGTAAAGCGGCATAAACACAGCAGTGAAAAGCAGCTAAACCCCATTCTAAAAATAAATTACTTTTAAAACCCCATGAAACAAAGACAGTGAAAGAGAGAGAAATTCTTACACAATTCGTTCAGGGGCTGTGATGGAACCTGGATTGACCATATCTAGACCCACAGCTGGATGAGACATAAGGGTGGACACTCTTGGGGCTGAGAGGTTTGGTGAGGTTGGGTGAGTAAACGCAGACCCTTTAAAGTAATACTGCGTGGTACCCATCCCATGGGTCCCAAATCTCCAGGTTCAAGGGCATCTTCCTACATCGAAAACATGCATAGAAACCCAGAATATGGTACACCGTGTGATGGGGAAAGGTTTCTAAAACGCACCTCATTTCTCATCTCCTTGTGCTCGGGTTCGCCATTGCAGCCACTTTACTAGCAATCTCCCTACTTGGAGCATCAGCACCTTTAACCTCCTGTTCCGTACAGGTTGCAATTTGTCCTGAGGATGAATGGGAAGATGGGGAACCAATGAGAGACTAGCTGTTGGTGTTGGGACAGGCACAGGGCACTCTATTTTCCCATCAGGAAGAAGAATTAACCACAGGCTCAGCCTGCCCCCTGGAACGAGAACAGGGCCTGAAGCCATCCTGCGCTTTTACGGCCAGCTCCCAAAAAGCGAGTTGTAAAATGGAGCTTCAGGGCACTGCAATTCACAAACCTGCAGAGTTATAAATGATAACTCTCGTCCACAAATATATTGAGGGAAGGCAAAAAAGAGGATTTGAAATCAAGGCAGAATTGCAGGAAACAGATTTCAGGAGGTAGATACGAATCGCCTTTAAAGCACATGAAAAGCGGCAAAACATTGATAATGATGCCCTTGGCCAAAAAGGGCCTATGCGTTTTTTCCTGAATATATTCAGGAAAAAACGCATACGCCCTTTTTGGCCAACCAAGCAACCTGGAAAGGCAAATCAGCGCTACAAAGAAGTCTCGCTTCCCATCGGTCAAATGGGCCATGCTGAAAAAAGGGTCAAAACCAGAAATGCAGGACAGGCCATGGAGAAATGGGAGCCTTGCTACGCTGATGGGCGGGATGTAAATTGCCAACAGCCACTCTGGAGAAGGGTACAGTGAGTCCTGAAACATCTAAAAAACACAGCTTAGAGAGCATAGGGCACTTCCATGCATGGGGGTATAAATTGGGAAAGTTAAAAATCAGCAAGACACAGGAACACCAAAGTTTAGGGCTTCTCTGTTGCCAAGGACCTCCACTTCATTCCACCTTAAATATCCCAGGAAAGATAAAAATGGATAAATAAGTGGTGGTCCTTATGTACAATGGAATATCACTCAGCCATGAAATCAATGTCCTAAGGCAAGTAGCAGCATGATGAGTGGATTTAGGTACGACGATTCTAAGGGAAATAAGTCACACAGAAAAGGACACTTCTCATAAGATATCACTTATACAGGGAAAGTAAAAACCGTTACACATGAACTGAATTACAAAACAGAACAGAGTCACACATGCAGAAAACACACTATGGCTGCTTAACAGGAAAGGTGAGGTGGGGTGATACATAAAACAAGGGTTTCAAATGAGCTGAGATACCGTTCCATAAACCCAATATGTAATAGACAAGACCTACTCCTTGCTCAGGGAACTGGACTCAACACCCCCTATTCACCACACAAGGATATATCTGACTAGTAATAATCTTAAAACCTATGTATTGAAATCTCTCTGTTAGTGTGTGAAGTGGGTGTAAAGCGGCATAAACACAGCAGTGAAAAGCAGCTAAACCCCATTCTAAAAATAAATTACTTTTAAAACCCCATGAAACAAAGACAGTGAAAGAGAGAGAAATTCTTACACAATTCGTTCAGGGGCTGTGATGGAACCTGGATTGACCATATCTAGACCCACAGCTGGATGAGACATAAGGGTGGACACTCTTGGGGCTGAGAGGTTTGGTGAGGTTGGGTGAGTAAACGCAGACCCTTTAAAGTAATACTGCGTGGTACCCATCCCATGGGTCCCAAATCTCCAGGTTCAAGGGCATCTTCCTACATCGAAAACATGCATAGAAACCCAGAATATGGTACACCGTGTGATGGGGAAAGGTTTCTAAAACGCACCTCATTTCTCATCTCCTTGTGCTCGGGTTCGCCATTGCAGCCACTTTACTAGCAATCTCCCTACTTGGAGCATCAGCACCTTTAACCTCCTGTTCCGTACAGGTTGCAATTTGTCCTGAGGATGAATGGGAAGATGGGGAACCAATGAGAGACTAGCTGTTGGTGTTGGGACAGGCACAGGGCACTCTATTTTCCCATCAGGAAGAAGAATTAACCACAGGCTCAGCCTGCCCCCTGGAACGAGAACAGAGCCTGAAGCCATCCTGCGCTTTTACGGCCAGCTCCCAAAAAGCGAGTTGTAAAATGGAGCTTCAGGGCACTGCAATTCACAAACCTGCAGAGTTATAAATGATAACTCTCGTCCACAAATATATTGAGGGAAGGCAAAAAAGAGGATTTGAAATCAAGGCAGAATTGCAGGAAACAGATTTCAGGAGGTAGATTCGAATCGCCTTTAAAGCACATGAAAAGCGGCAAAACATTGATAATGATGCCCTTGGCCAAAAAGGGCGTATGCGTTTTTTCCTGAATATATTCAGGAAAAAACGCATACGCCCTTTTTGGCCAACCAAGCAACCTGGAAAGGCAAATCAGCGCTACAAAGAAGTCTCGCTTCCCATCGGTCAAATGGGCCATGCTGAAATAAGTGTCAAAACCAGAAATGCAGGACAGGCCATGGAGAAATGGGAGCCTTGCTACGCTGATGGGCGGGATGTAAATTGCCAACAGCCACTCTGGAGAAGGGTACAGTTTGTCCTGAAACATCTAAAAAACACAGCTTAGAGAGCATAGGGCACTTCCATGCATGGGGGTATAAATTGGGAAAGTTAAAAATCAGCAAGACAAAAGCACACCAAAGTTTAGGGCTGCTCTGTTGCCAAGGACCTCCACTTCATTCCACCTTAAATATCCCAGGAAAGATAAAAATGGATAAATAAGTGGTGGTCCTTATGTACAATGGAATATCACTCAGCCATGAAATCAATGTCCTAAGGCTAGTAGCAGCATGATGAGTGGATTTAGGTACGAGACGATTCTAAGTGAAATAAGTCACACAGAAAAGGACACTTCTCATAAGATATCACTTATACAGGGAAAGTAAACACCGTTACACTTGAACTGAATTACAAAACAGAACAGAGTCACACATGCAGAAAACACACTATGGCTGCTTAACAGGAAAGGTCAGGTGGGGTGATACATAAAACAAGGGTTTCAAATGAGCTGAGATACCGTTCCATAAACCCAATATGTAATAGACAAGACCTACTCCTTGCTCAGGGAACTGGACTCAACACCCCCTATTCACCACACAAGGATATATCTGACTAGTAATAATCTTAAAACCTATGTATTGAAATCTCTCTGTTAGTGTGTGAAGTGGGTGTAAAGCGGCATAAACACAGCAGTGAAAAGCAGCTAAACCCCATTCTAAAAATAAATTACTTTTAAAACCCCATGAAACAAAGACAGTGAAAGAGAGAGAAATTCTTACACAATTCGTTCAGGGGCTGTGATGGAACCTGGATTGACCATATCTAGACCCACAGCTGGATGAGACATAAGGGTGGACACTCTTGGGGCTGAGAGGTTTGGTGAGGTTGGGTGAGTAAACGCAGACCCTTTAAAGTAATACTGCGTGGTACCCATCCCATGGGTCCCAAATCTCCAGGTTCAAGGGCATCTTCCTACATCGAAAACATGCATAGAAACCCAGAATATGGTACACCGTGTGATGGGGAAAGGTTTCTAAAACGCACCTCATTTCTCATCTCCTTGTGCTCGGGTTCGCCATTGCAGCCACTTTACTAGCAATCTCCCTACTTGGAGCATCAGCACCTTTAACCTCCTGTTCCGTACAGGTTGCAATTTGTCCTGAGGATGAATGGGAAGATGGGGAACCAATGAGAGACTAGCTGTTGGTGTTGGGACAGGCACAGGGCACTCTATTTTCCCATCAGGAAGAAGAATTAACCACAGGCTCAGCCTGCCCCCTGGAACGAGAACAGAGCCTGAAGCCATCCTGCGCTTTTACGGCCAGCTCCCAAAAAGCGAGTTGTAAAATGGAGCTTCAGGGCACTGCAATTCACAAACCTGCAGAGTTATAAATGATAACTCTCGTCCACAAATATATTGAGGGAAGGCAAAAAAGAGGATTTGAAATCAAGGCAGAATTGCAGGAAACAGATTTCAGGAGGTAGATTCGAATCGCCTTTAAAGCACATGAAAAGCGGCAAAACATTGATAATGATGCCCTTGGCCAAAAAGGGCGTATGCGTTTTTTCCTGAATATATTCAGGAAAAAACGCATACGCCCTTTTTGGCCAACCAAGCAACCTGGAAAGGCAAATCAGAGCTACAAAGAAGTCTCGCTTCCCATCGGTCAAATGGGCCATGCTGAAATAAGTGTCAAAACCAGAAATGCAGGACAGGCCATGGAGAAATGGGAGCCTTGCTACGCTGATGGGCGGGATGTAAATTGCCAACAGCCACTCTGGAGAAGGGTACAGTTTGTCCTGAAACATCTAAAAAACACAGCTTAGAGAGCATAGGGCACTTCCATGCATGGGGGTATAAATTGGGAAAGTTAAAAATCAGCAAGACAAAAGCACACCAAAGTTTAGGGCTGCTCTGTTGCCAAGGACCTCCACTTCATTCCACCTTAAATATCCCAGGAAAGATAAAAATGGATAAATAAGTGGTGGTCCTTATGTACAATGGAATATCACTCAGCCATGAAATCAATGTCCTAAGGCTAGTAGCAGCATGATGAGTGGATTTAGGTACGAGACGATTCTAAGTGAAATAAGTCACACAGAAAAGGACACTTCTCATAAGATATCACTTATACAGGGAAAGTAAACACCGTTACACTTGAACTGAATTACAAAACAGAACAGAGTCACACATGCAGAAAACACACTATGGCTGCTTAACAGGAAAGGTCAGGTGGGGTGATACATAAAACAAGGGTTTCAAATGAGCTGAGATACCGTTCCATAAACCCAATATGTAATAGACAAGACCTACTCCTTGCTCAGGGAACTGGACTCAACACCCCCTATTCACCACACAAGGATATATCTGACTAGTAATAATCTTAAAACCTATGTATTGAAATCTCTCTGTTAGTGTGTGAAGTGGGTGTAAAGCGGCATAAACACAGCAGTGAAAAGCAGCTAAACCCCATTCTAAAAATAAATTACTTTTAAAACCCCATGAAACAAAGACAGTGAAAGAGAGAGAAATTCTTACACAATTCGTTCAGGGGCTGTGATGGAACCTGGATTGACCATATCTAGACCCACAGCTGGATGAGACATAAGGGTGGACACTCTTGGGGCTGAGAGGTTTGGTGAGGTTGGGTGAGTAAACGCAGACCCTTTAAAGTAATACTGCGTGGTACCCATTCCATGGGTCCCAAATCTCCAGGTTCAAGGGCATCTTCCTACATCGAAAACATGCATAGAAACCCAGAATATGGTACACCGTGTGATGGGGAAAGGTTTCTAAAACGCACCTCATTTCTCATCTCCTTGTGCTCGGGTTCGCCATTGCAGCCACTTTACTAGCAATCTCCCTACTTGGAGCATCAGCACCTTTAACCTCCTGTTCCGTACAGGTTGCAATTTGTCCTGAGGATGAATGGGAAGATGGGGAACCAATGAGAGACTAGCTCTTGGTGTTGGGACAGGCACAGGGCACTCTATTTTCCCATCAGGAAGAAGAATTAACCACAGGCTCAGCCTGCCCCCTGGAACGAGAACAGGGCCTGAAGCCATCCTGCGCTTTTACGGCCAGCTCCCAAAAAGCGAGTGGTAAAATGGAGCTTCAGGGCACTGCAATTCACAAACCTGCAGAGTTATAAATGATAACTCTCGTCCACAAATATATTGAGGGAAGGCAAAAAAGAGGATTTGAAATCAAGGCAGAATTGCAGGAAACAGATTTCAGGAGGTAGATACGAATCGCCTTTAAAGCACATGAAAAGCGGCAAAACATTGATAATGATGCCCTTGGCCAAAAAGGGCGTATGCGTTTTTTCCTGAATATATTCAGGAAAAAACGCATACGCCCTTTTTGGCCAACCAAGCAACCTGGAAAGGCAAATCAGCGCTACAAAGAAGTCTCGCTTCCCATCGGTCAAATGGGCCATGCTGAAAAAAGGGTCAAAACCAGAAATGCAGGACAGGCCATGGAGAAATGGGAGCCTTGCTACGCTGATGGGCGGGATGTAAATTGCCAACAGCCACTCTGGAGAAGGGTACAGTGAGTCCTGAAACATCTAAAAAACACAGCTTAGAGAGCATAGGGCACTTCCATGCATGGGGGTATAAATTGGGAAAGTTAAAAATCAGCAAGACACAGGAACACCAAAGTTTAGGGCTTCTCTGTTGCCAAGGACCTCCACTTCATTCCACCTTAAATATCCCAGGAAAGATAAAAATGGATAAATAAGTGGTGGTCCTTATGTACAATGGAATATCACTCAGCCATGAAATCAATGTCCTAAGGCAAGTAGCAGCATGATGAGTGGATTTAGGTACGACGATTCTAAGGGAAATAAGTCACACAGAAAAGGACACTTCTCATAAGATATCACTTATACAGGGAAAGTAAAAACCGTTACACTTGAACTGAATTACAAAACAGAACAGAGTCACACATGCAGAAAACACACTATGGCTGCTTAACAGGAAAGGTGAGGTGGGGTGATACATAAAACAAGGGTTTCAAATGAGCTGAGATACCGTTCCATAAACCCAATATGTAATAGACAAGACCTACTCCTTGCTCAGGGAACTGGACTCAACACCCCCTATTCACCACACAAGGATATATCTGACTAGTAATAATCTTAAAACCTATGTATTGAAATCTCTCTGTTAGTGTGTGAAGTGGGTGTAAAGCGGCATAAACACAGCAGTGAAAAGCAGCTAAACCCCATTCTAAAAATAAATTACTTTTAAAACCCCATGAAACAAAGACAGTGAAAGAGAGAGAAATTCTTACACAATTCGTTCAGGGGCTGTGATGGAACCTGGATTGACCATATCTAGACCCACAGCTGGATGAGACATAAGGGTGGACACTCTTGGGGCTGAGAGGTTTGGTGAGGTTGGGTGAGTAAACGCAGACCCTTTAAAGTAATACTGCGTGGTACCCATCCCATGGGTCCCAAATCTCCAGGTTCAAGGGCATCTTCCTACATCGAAAACATGCATAGAAACCCAGAATATGGTACACCGTGTGATGGGGAAAGGTTTCTAAAACGCACCTCATTTCTCATCTCCTTGTGCTCGGGTTCGCCATTGCAGCCACTTTACTAGCAATCTCCCTACTTGGAGCATCAGCACCTTTAACCTCCTGTTCCGTACAGGTTGCAATTTGTCCTGAGGATGAATGGGAAGATGGGGAACCAATGAGAGACTAGCTGTTGGTGTTGGGACAGGCACAGGGCACTCTATTTTCCCATCAGGAAGAAGAATTAACCACAGGCTCAGCCTGCCCCCTGGAACGAGAACAGGGCCTGAAGCCATCCTGCGCTTTTACGGCCAGCTCCCAAAAAGCGAGTTGTAAAATGGAGCTTCAGGGCACTGCAATTCACAAACCTGCAGAGTTATAAATGATAACTCTCGTCCACAAATATATTGAGGGAAGGCAAAAAAGAGGATTTGAAATCAAGGCAGAATTGCAGGAAACAGATTTCAGGAGGTAGATACGAATCGCCTTTAAAGCACATGAAAAGCGGCAAAACATTGATAATGATGCCCTTGGCCAAAAAGGGCGTATGCGTTTTTTCCTGAATATATTCAGGAAAAAACGCATACGCCCTTTTTGGCCAACCAAGCAACCTGGAAAGGCAAATCAGCGCTACAAAGAAGTCTCGCTTCCCATCGGTCAAATGGGCCATGCTGAAAAAAGGGTCAAAACCAGAAATGCAGGACAGGCCATGGAGAAATGGGAGCCTTGCTACGCTGATGGGCGGGATGTAAATTGCCAACAGCCACTCTGGAGAAGGGTACAGTGAGTCCTGAAACATCTAAAAAACACAGCTTAGAGAGCATAGGGCACTTCCATGCATGGGGGTATAAATTGGGAAAGTTAAAAATCAGCAAGACACAGGAACACCAAAGTTTAGGGCTTCTCTGTTGCCAAGGACCTCCACTTCATTCCACCTTAAATATCCCAGGAAAGATAAAAATGGATAAATAAGTGGTGGTCCTTATGTACAATGGAATATCACTCAGCCATGAAATCAATGTCCTAAGGCAAGTAGCAGCATGATGAGTGGATTTAGGTACGACGATTCTAAGGGAAATAAGTCACACAGAAAAGGACACTTCTCATAAGATATCACTTATACAGGGAAAGTAAAAACCGTTACACTTGAACTGAATTACAAAACAGAACAGAGTCACACATGCAGAAAACACACTATGGCTGCTTAACAGGAAAGGTGAGGTGGGGTGATACATAAAACAAGGGTTTCAAATGAGCTGAGATACCGTTCCATAAACCCAATATGTAATAGACAAGACCTACTCCTTGCTCAGGGAACTGGACTCAACACCCCCTATTCACCACACAAGGATATATCTGACTAGTAATAATCTTAAAACCTATGTATTGAAATCTCTCTGTTAGTGTGTGAAGTGGGTGTAAAGCGGCATAAACACAGCAGTGAAAAGCAGCTAAACCCCATTCTAAAAATAAATTACTTTTAAAACCCCATGAAACAAAGACAGTGAAAGAGAGAGAAATTCTTACACAATTCGTTCAGGGGCTGTGATGGAACCTGGATTGACCATATCTAGACCCACAGCTGGATGAGACATAAGGGTGGACACTCTTGGGGCTGAGAGGTTTGGTGAGGTTGGGTGAGTAAACGCAGACCCTTTAAAGTAATACTGCGTGGTACCCATCCCATGGGTCCCAAATCTCCAGGTTCAAGGGCATCTTCCTACATCGAAAACATGCATAGAAACCCAGAATATGGTACACCGTGTGATGGGGAAAGGTTTCTAAAACGCACCTCATTTCTCATCTCCTTGTGCTCGGGTTCGCCATTGCAGCCACTTTACTAGCAATCTCCCTACTTGGAGCATCAGCACCTTTAACCTCCTGTTCCGTACAGGTTGCAATTTGTCCTGAGGATGAATGGGAAGATGGGGAACCAATGAGAGACTAGCTGTTGGTGTTGGGACAGGCACAGGGCACTCTATTTTCCCATCAGGAAGAAGAATTAACCACAGGCTCAGCCTGCCCCCTGGAACGAGAACAGGGCCTGAAGCCATCCTGCGCTTTTACGGCCAGCTCCCAAAAAGCGAGTTGTAAAATGGAGCTTCAGGGCACTGCAATTCACAAACCTGCAGAGTTATAAATGATAACT
This sequence comes from Balaenoptera physalus, assembly GCF_965194825.1. NCBI lineage: Eukaryota > Metazoa > Chordata > Mammalia > Artiodactyla > Balaenopteridae > Balaenoptera > Balaenoptera physalus. The sequence goes on from NW_028125174.1 coordinate 147,278, forward strand.
CTCGTCCACAAATATATTGAGGGAAGGCAAAAAAGAGGATTTGAAATCAAGGCAGAATTGCAGAAAACAGATTTCAGGAGGTAGATACGAATCGCCTTTAAAGCACATGAAAAGCGGCAAAACATTGATAATGATGCCCTTGGCCAAAAAGGGCCTATGCGTTTTTTCCTGAATATATTCAGGAAAAAACGCATACGCCCTTTTTGGCCAACCAAGCAACCTGGAAAGGCAAATCAGCGCTACAAAGAAGTCTCGCTTCCCATCGGTCAAATGGGCCATGCTGAAAAAAGGGTCAAAACCAGAAATGCAGGACAGGCCATGGAGAAATGGGAGCCTTGCTACGCTGATGGGCGGGATGTAAATTGCCAACAGCCACTCTGGAGAAGGGTACAGTGAGTCCTGAAACATCTAAAAAACACAGCTTAGAGAGCATAGGGCACTTCCATGCATGGGGGTATAAATTGGGAAAGTTAAAAATCAGCAAGACACAGGAACACCAAAGTTTAGGGCTTCTCTGTTGCCAAGGACCTCCACTTCATTCCACCTTAAATATCCCAGGAAAGATAAAAATGGATAAATAAGTGGTGGTCCTTATGTACAATGGAATATCACTCAGCCATGAAATCAATGTCCTAAGGCAAGTAGCAGCATGATGAGTGGATTTAGGTACGACGATTCTAAGGGAAATAAGTCACACAGAAAAGGACACTTCTCATAAGATATCACTTATACAGGGAAAGTAAAAACCGTTACACTTGAACTGAATTACAAAACAGAACAGAGTCACACATGCAGAAAACACACTATGGCTGCTTAACAGGAAAGGTGAGGTGGGGTGATACATAAAACAAGGGTTTCAAATGAGCTGAGATACCGTTCCATAAACCCAATATGTAATAGACAAGACCTACTCCTTGCTCAGGGAACTGGACTCAACACCCCCTATTCACCACACAAGGATATATCTGACTAGTAATAATCTTAAAACCTATGTATTGAAATCTCTCTGTTAGTGTGTGAAGTGGGTGTAAAGCGGCATAAACACAGCAGTGAAAAGCAGCTAAACCCCATTCTAAAAATAAATTACTTTTAAAACCCCATGAAACAAAGACAGTGAAAGAGAGAGAAATTCTTACACAATTCGTTCAGGGGCTGTGATGGAACCTGGATTGACCATATCTAGACCCACAGCTGGATGAGACATAAGGGTGGACACTCTTGGGGCTGAGAGGTTTGGTGAGGTTGGGTGAGTAAACGCAGACCCTTTAAAGTAATACTGCGTGGTACCCATCCCATGGGTCCCAAATCTCCAGGTTCAAGGGCATCTTCCTACATCGAAAACATGCATAGAAACCCAGAATATGGTACACCGTGTGATGGGGAAAGGTTTCTAAAACGCACCTCATTTCTCATCTCCTTGTGCTCGGGTTCGCCATTGCAGCCACTTTACTAGCAATCTCCCTACTTGGAGCATCAGCACCTTTAACCTCCTGTTCCGTACAGGTTGCAATTTGTCCTGAGGATGAATGGGAAGATGGGGAACCAATGAGAGACTAGCTGTTGGTGTTGGGACAGGCACAGGGCACTCTATTTTCCCATCAGGAAGAAGAATTAACCACAGGCTCAGCCTGCCCCCTGGAACGAGAACAGGGCCTGAAGCCATCCTGCGCTTTTACGGCCAGCTCCCAAAAAGCGAGTGGTAAAATGGAGCTTCAGGGCACTGCAATTCACAAACCTGCAGAGTTATAAATGATAACTCTCGTCCACAAATATATTGAGGGAAGGCAAAAAAGAGGATTTGAAATCAAGGCAGAATTGCAGGAAACAGATTTCAGGAGGTAGATACGAATCGCCTTTAAAGCACATGAAAAGCGGCAAAACATTGATAATGATGCCCTTGGCCAAAAAGGGCCTATGCGTTTTTTCCTGAATATATTCAGGAAAAAACGCATACGCCCTTTTTGGCCAACCAAGCAACCTGGAAAGGCAAATCAGCGCTACAAAGAAGTCTCGCTTCCCATCGGTCAAATGGGCCATGCTGAAAAAAGGGTCAAAACCAGAAATGCAGGACAGGCCATGGAGAAATGGGAGCCTTGCTACGCTGATGGGCGGGATGTAAATTGCCAACAGCCACTCTGGAGAAGGGTACAGTGAGTCCTGAAACATCTAAAAAACACAGCTTAGAGAGCATAGGGCACTTCCATGCATGGGGGTATAAATTGGGAAAGTTAAAAATCAGCAAGACACAGGAACACCAAAGTTTAGGGCTTCTCTGTTGCCAAGGACCTCCACTTCATTCCACCTTAAATATCCCAGGAAAGATAAAAATGGATAAATAAGTGGTGGTCCTTATGTACAATGGAATATCACTCAGCCATGAAATCAATGTCCTAAGGCAAGTAGCAGCATGATGAGTGGATTTAGGTACGACGATTCTAAGGGAAATAAGTCACACAGAAAAGGACACTTCTCATAAGATATCACTTATACAGGGAAAGTAAAAACCGTTACACTTGAACTGAATTACAAAACAGAACAGAGTCACACATGCAGAAAACACACTATGGCTGCTTAACAGGAAAGGTGAGGTGGGGTGATACATAAAACAAGGGTTTCAAATGAGCTGAGATACCGTTCCATAAACCCAATATGTAATAGACAAGACCTACTCCTTGCTCAGGGAACTGGACTCAACACCCCCTATTCACCACACAAGGATATATCTGACTAGTAATAATCTTAAAACCTATGTATTGAAATCTCTCTGTTAGTGTGTGAAGTGGGTGTAAAGCGGCATAAACACAGCAGTGAAAAGCAGCTAAACCCCATTCTAAAAATAAATTACTTTTAAAACCCCATGAAACAAAGACAGTGAAAGAGAGAGAAATTCTTACACAATTCGTTCAGGGGCTGTGATGGAACCTGGATTGACCATATCTAGACCCACAGCTGGATGAGACATAAGGGTGGACACTCTTGGGGCTGAGAGGTTTGGTGAGGTTGGGTGAGTAAACGCAGACCCTTTAAAGTAATACTGCGTGGTACCCATCCCATGGGTCCCAAATCTCCAGGTTCAAGGGCATCTTCCTACATCGAAAACATGCATAGAAACCCAGAATATGGTACACCGTGTGATGGGGAAAGGTTTCTAAAACGCACCTCATTTCTCATCTCCTTGTGCTCGGGTTCGCCATTGCAGCCACTTTACTAGCAATCTCCCTACTTGGAGCATCAGCACCTTTAACCTCCTGTTCCGTACAGGTTGCAATTTGTCCTGAGGATGAATGGGAAGATGGGGAACCAATGAGAGACTAGCTGTTGGTGTTGGGACAGGCACAGGGCACTCTATTTTCCCATCAGGAAGAAGAATTAACCACAGGCTCAGCCTGCCCCCTGGAACGAGAACAGGGCCTGAAGCCATCCTGCGCTTTTACGGCCAGCTCCCAAAAAGCGAGTGGTAAAATGGAGCTTCAGGGCACTGCAATTCACAAACCTGCAGAGTTATAAATGATAACTCTCGTCCACAAATATATTGAGGGAAGGCAAAAAAGAGGATTTGAAATCAAGGCAGAATTGCAGGAAACAGATTTCAGGAGGTAGATACGAATCGCCTTTAAAGCACATGAAAAGCGGCAAAACATTGATAATGATGCCCTTGGCCAAAAAGGGCCTATGCGTTTTTTCCTGAATATATTCAGGAAAAAACGCATACGCCCTTTTTGGCCAACCAAGCAACCTGGAAAGGCAAATCAGCGCTACAAAGAAGTCTCGCTTCCCATCGGTCAAATGGGCCATGCTGAAAAAAGGGTCAAAACCAGAAATGCAGGACAGGCCATGGAGAAATGGGAGCCTTGCTACGCTGATGGGCGGGATGTAAATTGCCAACAGCCACTCTGGAGAAGGGTACAGTGAGTCCTGAAACATCTAAAAAACACAGCTTAGAGAGCATAGGGCACTTCCATGCATGGGGGTATAAATTGGGAAAGTTAAAAATCAGCAAGACACAGGAACACCAAAGTTTAGGGCTTCTCTGTTGCCAAGGACCTCCACTTCATTCCACCTTAAATATCCCAGGAAAGATAAAAATGGATAAATAAGTGGTGGTCCTTATGTACAATGGAATATCACTCAGCCATGAAATCAATGTCCTAAGGCAAGTAGCAGCATGATGAGTGGATTTAGGTACGACGATTCTAAGGGAAATAAGTCACACAGAAAAGGACACTTCTCATAAGATATCACTTATACAGGGAAAGTAAAAACCGTTACACTTGAACTGAATTACAAAACAGAACAGAGTCACACATGCAGAAAACACACTATGGCTGCTTAACAGGAAAGGTGAGGTGGGGTGATACATAAAACAAGGGTTTCAAATGAGCTGAGATACCGTTCCATAAACCCAATATGTAATAGACAAGACCTACTCCTTGCTCAGGGAACTGGACTCAACACCCCCTATTCACCACACAAGGATATATCTGACTAGTAATAATCTTAAAACCTATGTATTGAAATCTCTCTGTTAGTGTGTGAAGTGGGTGTAAAGCGGCATAAACACAGCAGTGAAAAGCAGCTAAACCCCATTCTAAAAATAAATTACTTTTAAAACCCCATGAAACAAAGACAGTGAAAGAGAGAGAAATTCTTACACAATTCGTTCAGGGGCTGTGATGGAACCTGGATTGACCATATCTAGACCCACAGCTGGATGAGACATAAGGGTGGACACTCTTGGGGCTGAGAGGTTTGGTGAGGTTGGGTGAGTAAACGCAGACCCTTTAAAGTAATACTGCGTGGTACCCATCCCA